>NC_133408.1:185032272-185335303 GCF_049350105.2 Macaca mulatta
CTCCCGGGCTCAGGTGATTCTCCTCCCTCAGCCTCCTAAGTAGCTGGGACTACAGGTGTGCACTGCCGTGTCTGGCTAATTTTTGCATTTTTAGTAGAGATGGGGTTTCACCATGTTGTTCAGGATGGTCTTGATCTTCTGACCTCGTGATCCACCCGCCTCAGCCTCCCGAAGTGCTGGGATTACAGGCGTGAGCCACCACCCCCAGCCTATGCTTATTTTTTCTTATGCTAGTCTCCCTGGCTCGAGAGTCTGCGCTTTTAACCATTATACATGCTGCCTATCCATGCAGTTCACTGCTCTCTCCCATGGCAATGGCAAACTTCAATAAATAAAAAATGGTCTCCTTTTCTGTAAAGCTTTGGTATTAGATCAGATTGTTTTACTATGCAACACTGCAGAAAGCCATCACATATTAACTGTAGCATGCATGGTGAAGTCGATCTCCTATCCCTGATTGCTAAACTTTAAGCTAAGTAGCAACAGAGAGCATTTTTAAAATCTCTTTTTATCCTTGTACTTAGTATAATGCTTGCACATATAAGGGGTTCATTTATATTTTTATCAGGACGTTGATAGTGATTTGAAATTTGCTCATTGCTAAAAGATATTGTACAGTTTCCTTTTGTTTTCTTTCTTTCTTTCTTTCTTTCTTTCTTTCTTTCTTTCTTTCTTTCTTTCTTTCTTTCTTTCTTTCTTTCTTTCTTTCTTTCTTTCTTTCTTTCTTTTTTTTTTTTTTTTTTTTTTTGATATGGAGTCTCACTCTGTTGCCCAGGCTGGAGTGCAATGCTGTGATCTCCGCTCACTGCAGCCTCCACCTCCTGGTATTGTGCAGTTTCATCAAAATTCTTCCTGCAAATCATCCTCCATTGGTTGGTTCATTTTGTTTTCCTAAGATTTAACTTATGAAATGATGGTTTTATTTCTCCATATCTTCCTTTTCTAACATGATATTCCAAGGTAGAAATCACAACTTTCTGTTCTTTAACTCCTTGTCCTAGAATTATAACACATTGTTTGATTCCTGTTAAAAGACCAATGTTTGAAGACTTGATAGTTGCACATAATGAATCATTGGTTTCTTTACAAATTGAAAATAGATGTATTTTACAGTTAATATCTATTCTTAGAAAAATGTCAGCTGTTTGACCTTACTGTGGGACCTAAGAAGCAAATGCAGCAAAACCCAGAAATAGACAAATGGGACTTAATTAAACTAAAAAGCTGTGTGTGTGTGTGTGTGTGTGTGTGTGTGGGTGTGTATGTGTGTATGTGCATATATGTATATATTTATATACACACACATATATCTCAACAGCAAGAACACACAGCCTGCAGAATAGGAAAAAATATGTGCAAACTATACATCTGACAAAGGAATAATATCCAGACTCTACAAGGAACTCAAATGACTCAACATGAAGAAACAAATAACCTCATTAAAAAGTAGGCAAAGGACATGAGCAGACTTTTTTCAAAAGAAGGCATTAAAATGGACAATAAGCATATGAAAAAATGTTCAATGCATCCGGTCATCAGAAAGGCAAATTAAAACCACAATGAGATACCATCTTATACCAGTCAGAATATCTGGCATTAAAAAGACAAGAAAACAAAACAAAACAAAACAAAAACAGGCGTTGGTGATGATGTTGAGAAAAGGGAAATCTTGCACACTGTTGGTGGGAATGTAAATTGGTATAACCTCTATGGAAAACAATATGGCGATTTCTCAAAGAGTAGAATTACCATTAGATCCAACAATCCCCCTACTGGGTATATACCCAAAGGAAAAGAAATCATTATATCAAAAAGATACCTTGACCTGCATGTTTATTTACTGCAGCACTATTCACAATGGCAAAGATATAGAATCAACCTCAGTGTCCATCAATAGATGATTAGATAAAATGTGGCACATATACACCAGGGAATACTACTCAGCCATAAAAAGAATGAAATTATGTCTTTTTCAGCAACATGGATGAAATTGGAGATGTTGTCCTAAGTGAAATACTCAGAAACAGAAGATCAAATACTGCATGTTCTTGTAAGTGGTAGCTAAATAATGTGTACACATGGACATAGAGTATAAAATAATGGACACTGGAGACTCAGTAGTGTGGAAGGGTTGGGAGGAGTGAGGGAAGAGAAATTACTTAATGGGTATGGTGTATGCAATTTGGGTGTTGGCTACACTAAAAGGCCAGACTTCACCACTCTCCAATATATCAATGTAAAAAAAATTGTACTTAGACCTACTAATGATGTAAAAATAAATAAATAGAAACATTAACTTTATAAAAATCACTGTCATTTTATTTTTTAAAAATGATTTCCGGACAGGGATCGTGGTTCTATACACTAGTCAGGACTCTGCCTTGTTCACATGAATGGTTTTCACCATTTTTTTTTTGTTGTTGTTTAGAACAATGAAAGCTTCTGCTTTGGATGTTAGTGAAAAGAAAGGATGTTAAGTCTCTTTAGGGAACAGATAATGCAAAAATATTTATATAGTTTCAATAACATGCCCAATGTTCGTAACCATTGATAATTATCTGGCTGGAAAACATTAAAAATTATAAAGTATTTTTTGTCTTATTTTATCTTTTGGCCAAAGAAGAAAAAAAAGTACAAACCATGTTTATGTTACACATAGTAATATATTTATATATTTTGCTCTTTCTATTTTAATTCATTAAATTTACACCAAAAATAGTGCCTGTAGTAGATCTATATTCCCTTAATTCAAGGTATGTAGACATTCCTCTAAATTTGAAATGATGCTGTACACTATGTGGCATAGTGATATGAGACAAGGACTAACATATATTGTAGGGAATTATCGTTATGGTATTGCTAATAACCTGAGGTTTTCAAATAAATGGAATAAGGTATCAGATCAATATGTTGGACCCTACTCCACAAAGATTGTTGCACTTTGAATTCTATTTTCTCATTATGTTTATCTGAATACATTCTGGGGAACAAGTATATCATTATAAGAAATAAAATACATGCATCATTTCAAGATATATCAACTCTGTTTAAAAAACCATCACCACATTCTATTTTATGAAGTGGCTTATTCTCAAGCCAAAGGTCTCTGTTTTTTTGAAGTAGGAAAAAACCATTATTATTATTGAGCTCCACAAACATTATGCAGTTTCTTTCAAAAATATACTTCATGGGCTAGGTGTGGTGGCTCACGCCTGTAATCCCAGCACTTTGGGAGGCCGAGGCGGGTGGATCACGAGGTCAGGAGACTGAGATCATCCTGGCTAACATGGTGAAACCCCGTCTCTACTGAAAGTATAAAGAATTAGCCGGGCAAAGCGGTGGGCACCTGTAGTCCCAGCTACTCGGGAGGTTGAGGCAGGAGAATGGCGTTAACCCGGGAGGCAGAGGTTGCAGTGAGCCGAGATTGCACCACTGCACTCCAGCCTGGGTGACAGAGTGAGACTCCATCTAAAAATATATATATATATACTTATATATATGTGTGTGTATATATGTGTGTATATATATGTGTGTGTGTGTGTATATATATATCTCATGGAAGAGAAAACTCACCCTGTCTTGAGAGAGAAGACTCATCTTTTAACATTGGTATAGGTGTTACAAAGTTCTTTCTTAGGTAAAACCAAAATGTGCTCCCTTGTGATTTTTTTACCCCTTTTTTGCTGAAGCGTCAAAGGGCAAGCCTACCCTCTCTTTGACATAGCAACTGTTGTGAATGGATTATGACTTTTCTTAGGCTTCATTTCTTAAAGTTAATCTTTATTCCTTCACTTATTTTCCCTAGAGCACAGGTGCCAGAGTGTTCTAGTTGCTTCAGTCTGGGTAATTGCTGGTGTATGTGTCATTTTTTAAATGTTGGCTGTGGTGTTTTAACGTGGTGCTCACATTGAATACGGTACTGTAGATGTGGTCTTCCCAGATCAGAATAGAGCTGGGTATTCTACCTTTGAGTGATCTGGACATTGTGTTTCTATTAATCCAGAATAACTTTGATTCAGAGAGTTCTGATAGCAATATTCTACTGTTGGGTTTTCCATAAATGTATAATCACCCCAAGGCCAACCCAACACCTTGACCAATTATCCTAAATTTTTTAAAAAGTTAATTTAGCACTTCACCTGAAATCTATTGGATGTCATCTTGTACCACATAATCAAAAGCATTTCCATCACTTTTGTGGCTTCAGTGCATAGGAGAGGATCTATTACATAGTGGCTGCTCATCAAATGTTTTACAAATATTAATGAATTAGATATCTTAGAATTTTCCTTTAATGTGTATTTTATCAGCATGGTTTTAATGGAACAGTTAGAGCAGATTGTATAATTACGATTGCAGGCTTTATTCAATTCACTGACATAAATATCATGTAAGACAAGAATAGGGTTTGATGGCAATCTATCAGGGACTCCCTAAGGCTTCAATTAAATTCCACAAGCATTTATCAGAGCTATATATGCGGCAGGCCTGTGTAGTCATTAACAATATGTTGCCCTCAAAAAATACACAGGCTACTTTTATGTGGTCCTATTAATCAACACTTATTGGATACAGCGATACAACTAGCTGTTAATTCATCCATCCATACCATTATTTATATCTCATTTCACCTTCTACTTACAGAGCTATTATTAGAGATATTTGATGTACCAAGATAAACTATGCCTTCAGCATTTATATAATCTGCTAACTTGAAAATGCTATCAAGAAGACATTAGGATGGATTTTAATGATTCATTCATAATAAAACCACCTCCATGAGACTGTATAGTTTTTTTATTATAAAGACCCATTTTTTGGTTGGTTGGTTGGTTGTTTTAATCAGTTCCTCCAACTATTGTCCTAGTGATCTTGGATAAGTTACATACATTTTCTAACTTCAACTCTTTCTTCACTTGTAAAACATAGATACAAATAGCACATGTCTCAGAGAGTTGTTTGGTAGATTAAATCAGATAATCAACGATCTCAAGTCTGATTCCTTGAGAAATGGATTCTGAGCCTCTGGGATTTGGATACAAGGGGTTAGTTGGAGAAATTTCAGGGAATCGACAGCTAGAAAGACTTGAGGGACTCTAGGAAATTTGAGATTTGTGTAGAGGGAGAGGCTGAACTGGGCTGCAACAGAAGTGGCAGATGATTCCACAGAGAGCCCTGGAGCTGGGATGTCTTCGGGTGCCTCCAATAAAGCAAGGGAGTGGTTCTTTGCAGTATTACCTGGACCAGTCATTGGATATATGGATGGAGGAAACCACAGCTCTGGGTAGGCAGCTTCCTTACACAGCGAGGAATAGCAGAGAGGGACTCCACTGTGAGCTGTCAGCCATCAGCTATGCTACCAATAGGCGTACAGGCTGTTACAATGCCTGTTGCACGTTAACTGAATAATAGATACTACCTATTAGTGTCCTACCTACTTATTTATTTCTTAATTTATTTACCTATTTACTTTTTAAGATCTTTTCTTTTTGAATTGTTCTTTGACCTCCATCAGAAATTATTCTAGTGAGTCCATTACATTTATCAGTTCTCACTTTTCTTCTCTTAGAAAATTATCTGTTTGTTTTTTAAAGCTTTATTGATTCACAGTGGGCCTATAATAAATTGTACCTATTTAACGTGTAGAAACTAACACATTTTCTGGAAACTAATACATTTTCTCTCTCAAACACACATACATGTACACCTGTGAAACCATCGCTACAATCAAGGTATGGAACATTTCCATCCCTTCCAAAAGAAATCTCCTGCCGATTTGTAAATAACTACCCCTCTATCCCGGTCCCCAAGTAGTAACTGATCTGCTTTCTGTCACTATACACTAGTTTACCCTTTTAAGAATTTTATATTAATGGGATTATACTTTTTGGGGAAAGAGGTCTGGCTTCTTTCAATCAGCATGACTATTTCAAGATTCATCCAAATTACAGTGCATAGTGTATGAATAGTTTATAGTTGTTATTGCTGAGTGGCGTTTTATTGCATGGGTTTACTGCAATTTGTTTATCCATTCACCTGTTCATAGATGTTAAGATTGTTTCAACTTTTTGACTATTATAAATAAAGCTGCTACAAACACTCAGATGTGAGCTTAGTACAGATATATCCTTTAGTTAGGAAAATATCTAGGGAGAGAATGGTTTGGTCAGTTACGTGATTCGCAAATATTTTCTCCATCTGTGTTTTGTCTTTTGCTATATTTCACGATGCCTCTTGAAGAACAGAAATTATTAAATTAATGAAGTCTTGTTTATCAACTTTTTCTTTTATGGTTTATGCTTTTGGTGTTGTATCTAAGAAAGTTTTGCCTAACTCAAGGTCAAAAAGATTTTCTATGGTTTTTGGTTTATTTAGGTGTATGAACCATTACTGATTTTATTTTTCATAAGGTATAAACATCAAAGTTCATTTTTGGCATATTAATGTCCAGCAGCATTTATTAAAAAGACTACCTTTTATCCACAAAATCTGCCACTTTTCTACAAATAATATTTTTATAAAAGAGCCAAATAATTTTTTTTAATAGCCAAGGCATCATTTAGGTTATGTACATCTTCTTGAGTGCACGTTGGTAGTGTTTTTTTTCTCTTCTCTTCTTTCTTTTTGAGAGGAGTCTTGTTCTGTTGCTCAGGCTGGAGTGCCGAGTGCAGTGGCCTGATCTCGGCTCACTGCAACCTCCACCTCCCGGTAGTGATTCTCGTGCCTCAGCCTCCCGAGTAGCTGGGACTACAGTCGTGTGCCATTACGCCCAGCTGATTTTGGTAGTTTTAGTAGAGATGGGGCTTTATGGTGTTACCCAGGCTGATCTCGAACTCCTGACCTCAAGTGATACACCCACCTTGGCCTCCCATAGTGCTAGGATTACAGGCATGAGCCACCACACCTGGCCGGTAGTGTTTATCTTTCAAGGAATCATTTCATCTAAATTGTCAATTATTGGCAAACAGTTATTAAAAATGTTCATTTTAATGCTTTGCCTATATATAGACTCTGTGATAACATCATCTCTCTCATTTTTTAATTGGTAATTAGTATCTTCTCTCTTTTTTTATTGATCATAGTTTGTTCTATTGATCTCAAAATAATGGCTTTTGGTTTCATTAATTTTTAAAATTAATTTTCTGTTTTCTTTTTTTGTTGTCTGCTCTGATCTTTGCTATTTCTTATAATTTCTTTGGAATTACTTTGCTGTTTTACTTTCTTGAGGTAGAAACTGAGATCATTGATTTGAAGTATTTCTTCTCTTCTAATATAGGCATTTAGTACTTTATATTACCATTTAAATACTGCTTTAACTGTGTCCCAGCTGTCTGCATATGTTGAGTTTCAACTTTTATTTATTTACTTTTTAAAAATCTGTAAGTTTAAAACATTTTCCAAATATCTGGGATTGTTTAGATATCTCTGTTATTGATTTCTAATTAAATTCCATTGGGGTCAGAGAACATACGTTGTACAATGTTAAAATATCAGTGAGTCTTGTTTGTGGTCCAGAAAATGGTTCATTTTATTAAATGTCCTGTGTGTAATTGGAAAGATTGCATATTCGGCTTCTGTTGAGTGTGCTATACACCTCACTTAGGTCAAGTTGGTTAATAGTATTGTTCTTTATGTCCTTCCTGATTTGTATTCTATTTTTGAGAAGGTGCTGTTGAAATCTCCAGCTATAATTGTAGATTTCTCTATTTCTCCTTGCAGTTTTATCAGATTTTACCTAATTTATTTTGAAAATCTGTTATTAGGTGCATAAATATTTGCAAGTATTATCTTCTCTCGATGTATTGATTCATTTTTTGTAATTATGAAATGGCACTCTTTATCCCTTTTAATAATTTTTTAAAAATATGCTTGTCTGATGTTAATATTGTCATTCAGGCTTTCTTTTGTTATTGTTAGCACATTATATCCTTTTCCATTCTATGACTTTTACCATATTTATGTCTATATACTTAATGTTTAACTCTTCTAGGCAGCACGTCATTCATGTGTTTACAAAGTTTATTGATTTCAATGTAATCTGAGAACATCTACTTTTCTATCCATGTATTTAGATTGTTGACGTTTAACATGAATATTAACATGATGATTTCAAATCTAATGTCTTTCTTTTTGTTTTCTGTTTGTGTCATCTGTTCTTTATTACATTTGCTTTCATTTCCTGCCTCTTTTGGCATCAGTAAATTTTTAATAATTTCATTTTATCTCCATTAGTGTCTTATAAACTAAATATCTTTGTTATGTTATTAGCTACTTTATTGTCTATAGTATACATCTTCAAATTGTCAAAGTCTACTTTTGTGTGATAATTATGCCACTTCACATATAGTGTATAAACTTTATAATAGAACACTTTAATTTTCTGCTTTGTCCTATTGTCATAAAGTCTAATTGTTTAACAGTCTACCTGTTATAACTGAAAAGTTCATTGTTGCTATTTTTACTTAAAGCAGTCAAATGTCTTTTAAAGCTATATAAACATTAAGAGAAAGTATTAAAAAATAAATTTGCACATGCAGGTACCATTTCCAGTGTCCTTTGTTTTTGTGTAGATACATATTTGCAGATGGCATTATTTCCCTTTACCTTCAGAAATTCCTTTACTCCTTATAGTGTAAGGCTGCTGCTGATGAATCCTTTTGCCGTTTTTACATCTGATTCATTTTTATTTTGCCTTCATCCTTGAAAGCTATTTTTTTCTGGTCATATAGTTATAGGTTAAAGAGTTTTCTTTTTTTTGTCTCCTCTGTACACTACTGTATTCTGCCTGCCGTGGCTTGCAATGAGAAGCCTTCTTACATTTGTAATTTTTTTTTTTGAGATGAAGGCTTGCTCTGTTGCCCAGACTGGAGTGCAGTGGCGGAGTCTTGGCTCACTGCAACCTCCACGTCCCGGGGTTCAAGCGATTCTCCTGCCTCAGCCTCCCAAGTTCCTGGGATTACAGGTGCTCACCACCATGCCCAGCTAATTTTTGTAATTTTAGTACAGACAGGGTTTCTGCATGTTGGCCAAGCTGGTCTTGAACTCCCGACCTCAGGTGATCTGCCCACCTCAGTCTCCCAAAGTGCTGGGATTACAGGTGTGAGCCACCACGCCCAGCCAAACTCTATCTCTTTTTTATTTTTTTAAATGTCTATAGGATTTTTCTCTTTATCACCAATTTTTAAGTAATTGGTTATACTGTATCTTGGTTTATTTTTCTTCTTTTTCTTTTCGTATTGTGATTCTGAAAGTTTATGGCACTTTTCTGGTCTGAAGGCTTAGAGTACTCATCACATTGGAAAAAAAATTGGCCATTATTCCCTTAAATATTTTTCTGTCCTCCCTCTCTTTCCTCTCTTTAGAGGATTCTAATTACGTGTGTACTAAACCCATAGATTTTCCCCAATGATCACGGAAACTGTGTTTTTTTTTTCCTCCCTCTCTGTTTCATTTTGAGTTTTCTATCACTATGTCTTCAAGTTTCCTGACTCATCTGTTTTCTATCCCATCCATGCATTTGTCATCTCAGACACTGCAGTTTTAATCTCTGAGTGCTTGGTTTTGGTCTTTCTATATCTTCTTCATTTCTACTTTTAACCCTTAATATTTTTTCTAGCTTCTTGAACATATAGATTACACTTATTTCAGTTTTATTAGTTTTTCGACTGATTACATGATCTCTTCTAGGGTTATTTTTGATCGGTTGAATTTTCCCCTCATTGTCATTTTTTGTTTGTCTGTTTTTTGCTGTTTTTTGGATTCATGGTAAATTTTTATTGGGTGCCATTGTGGCCTATTGTGGCCTTTACATTGTTGGGTTCTGTCTTTTTTCCCCGCCTACTCTTTTAAATACTCTTCAAGTCTGGTCTAGCTTGTAGTAAAGTTCTTTAAAACAGGTTGTTACTTTTTTGCTTGCTTTTAAGTTTTGTTAGGCAATATCAGAGTAGTGTTTGTCTAGGGCTGGATTTCTGCTCTCCTGAGGCAAAACCCTTCTGAGTATTCTTTTTGATGTACCATGAATTATTTTATTTTTCTAATATTTCTGTTGTGAACAGAACTATTCTTGGTCTGTGTAATCCCTGGGGATTGTTTCATTATATTTCTCTTTGGAGAACTCTAGCTGCCTTGCCCTCCCCAGAAACCAACTTCATCCCCTCAACTCAGGAATATCACCAGGTTCTATGTATATTCTCTCTCCTTGCGCCATGGTGTGAGAGCTCTCTGTAGGCAACACCCTTTTGCTATTCTAGAACGCATCTTACCCTTTTCTCCATCTCTTGCATCACTCTCCTTTATTGCCCATTGTCCAATGTCTTGAACCCTGATGTTTTATTTAATTTTCCGGTTTTTTAGTTATTTCAGGTAGGAAGATAAACCTGGTTCCTATTACTCTGCTTTGGCCTGAAAATGAATTAACAATGTCTTGGCTTCTTTTTCTTACTTAATAAACTTTTTTATTTAAATGCAGTTTTAGGTTTAAAGAAAAATTTAGCAGAAAGTACCGAGAATTTCCCCATATTCTTCTCATCACCACCCTTTACACACAGTTTTCTATTATTAACACCTTGCATTAGTGTGGCAAATTTGTTACCATTAAAGAACCAATATTGTTACATTATCAGATACTAAAGTCCATAGTTTACATTAGGGTGTATTCTTGTCTTCTACAGTTCTATGGGTTTTCACAAATATAATGTCATGAATCCACCATTATAGTATCAAACAGAATCATTTCACTTCCTACAAATCTTCTGCACTTTGCCTATTCATCCTTTTCTACCTCCTCTCAGCCACTGGAAACCAATGACCTTTTTTACTGTCTCCACAGTTTTGCCTTTTCTAGAATGTCATAAAGTTGGAATTATACAGTATGTATAATTTTCAGATTGACTTCTTTCACTTAGTAGTATGTATTTAAGATTCCTCCATGACTTTTCATGGCTGATCACTCCTTCACTCCTTTTAATTTTATCACTGATAATATTCCATTGTCTGGATGTTCTAGTTTGTTTATACACTCACCTAATGAAGGCCATCTTGGTTACTTCCAAGTTCTAGCACTATGTATAATTGCAAAAATTTGGAAGCAACCAAAAACATTTTTTCATATGCTTATTTGCCATCTGTATATTTTATTTGGAGGGGTATCTGTTTAGATCTTTTGCCCATTTTCAAATTGGCTTTTTAAATTAGTTATTATTGGGTTTTAAGACTTTTGGTATGTTTTGTATATACCATTATTAGATGTGTTTTGCAAATATTTTCTCCCAGTCTGTGGCTTGTATTTCCATTCTCTTGATAGTGTCTTTCACAGAGTAGGTTATAATGTTTATGAAGTACAACTTACCAATTTTGTCTTTCATGAATTGTGCTTTTAGTGTTAAATTTAAGAAAAATCATTGCCAAACCCAAGTTTCATCTAGATTTTCTTCTAAATTATCTTTTAGGAGTGTTAAATTCTTGCATTTTACTTTCATTTTCAAAATCCATTTTGAGTTAATTTTTGTGAAAGGTCTAAGGTCTGTGTCTAGATTCATATTTTAGCATGTGGATGTTCATTTGTTCCAGCACCTTTTGTTGTAAAGACTACCTTTACTCCATTACATTGCCTTTGCTCTTTTGTCAAAGATCAGTTGATTATATTTTTGTAGATCTATTTCTGGGTTCTCTATTTTGTCCCATTGATCTATTTGTCTATTCTTTTGCTAACACCACACTGTTTGATTTTTGTAGCTTTGCAGTTAATCTTGAATTCATGTAGTTTCAGCTTTTGACTTTGTTCTTCTCCTTAAATATGTGTATTGGCTATTCTTGGTCTTTTGGGTCTCCATATAAACTTTAGAATGTTTGTCGATATAAACAAAATAACTTCTTGAAATTTTAGATAGTGGTTGCCATGAATCTACAGAGTCAGGAAAAACTAACACCTTGACAATATTGAGTCTTCCTATATATGAACATGAAATATCTCTCCATTTACTTAATTATCTTTGATTTCCTTCTCCAAAGATTGGTGGTTTTTCTCATGTAGGTCTTATACATATTTTGTTAGATTTACATCTAAGTGGAGTTTTTGTTTTTGTGCTAACATAAATGGAGTTGTATTTTAAATTTCAAATTTTTCATTGCTGGCATATTAGAAAAGAATTGACTTTTTCATGTGTATAAATTTATGGGGATACAAGTGTAATTTTGTAATTTACAGTGGTGAAATCAGGGCTATTAGTGTAACTATCATCTGAATAATTTATGATGTATCCATTAAGTACTTTATCATTTCCTCCCCTCCCACTCTCCTAACTTTTTGTGTCTCCATTGTCTATCATTCCAGGCTCTATGTCTATGTGTACAATTATTTAGTTCCCACTTATAAGTGAGAATATGCATTATTTGTCTTTT
The DNA here is from genome assembly GCF_049350105.2 of Macaca mulatta. Classification (NCBI taxonomy): domain Eukaryota; kingdom Metazoa; phylum Chordata; class Mammalia; order Primates; family Cercopithecidae; genus Macaca; species Macaca mulatta. Next base: position 185,044,672 of record NC_133408.1, read on the forward strand.
TGTATCTGACTTGTTAGGCTTAAGATAATGGCCTCCAATTCCATCCATGTTGCTGCAAAAGACATAATTTCATACTTTTTATGGCTGAAGAGTATTCCATTGTCTATATATACTACATTTTCTTTATCCAGTCTTCTCTTGAAGGACACTTAGATTGAGTCCATATTTTTGCTATTGTGAATACTGCTGTGATAAATACACAAGTTCAGGTAATTTTTTTTTAAATATAATAGCTTCTTTTCCTTTGGGTATATACCCAGGAGTGAGATTGCTGGATCAAATGGTAGTTCTATTTTTAGTTATTTGAGAAATCTCCACACTGTGTTCCATAGAAGTTGTACTAACATACATCCCCACCTATTATGTGTAAACGTTCTCTTTTCTCTACATCCTCATCAACATGTTTTTTGACTTTTTAATGAGCCATTCTTACTGGAATAAGATGGTATCTGTTTTAATTTGTATTTCTCTAATAAGTAGTGATGTTGAGCATTTTCTTCATATGCCTGTTATCTGTTTTAATGCCTTCTTTTGAAAAATGTCTGTTCATGTCCTTTGTTGTTGCTGAGTTTTTTTAGTTCTTACCTTGTTCCTCCAACTTTTAATATAATAACTTGTAAGTTATAATAGCTTTTTTTTTGTTGATTCCACAAGGTGTTTTTTAATATAGAAAATCATGTCATCTGCAAATAAAGACAATTTTCTTTTTTACCTTTCAGTAAGGAATGATTTTTATTTCTATGTCTTGACTCAATTGCCCAATTAGACCTTTAGCACAGTTGCATAGAAATGGTAAAAGAGGACCTGTTTTTTTTCTGACCTTAGGAAGAATGTCTTCAGCATTTCATTACTATTAGGTTTGTTGTATAATTTCTGTAGATATTCATTTTCAAGTTGAAGAAGATTTATTCTAGTCTTAGTTTACTGAGAGTTTTTTTGTTATTTAGTTAGAAACTGATGCTGTCTATCAAAAGGTCTTTTTGTATTTATTGAGATTAATTAATTTATTTTTTTATCTTGTTAGTATAGCAGATTGCATGGGTTTATTTTTTAAAATGTTAACAAAATCTCACATTCCTGAGATAGACTCCAGTTACTTGTAACATATTATCATTTTTATATTATTAGGTTCCATTTGTTCATGTTTGCTTAAGAATATTTGCATCTAAGTTCAAAAGAGATTTTGGTCACTCTCAAGCTTGAGCACCTTGAGGTTTCCTTGTGTTTGTCCTCAGGCTAATCAGTTATCTCAGTTACATGTGACAGAACCCCAAATCTAACAAGCTTATTTAAAAAGGGGATATATTTTCTCATATGAAGGGCAGGGATACATCCCAGGGAAAATTAGAATCAGAGACATGAACCCCTTAGAATTTTTCCCAACCCTCCTCTCTGTTGCTTTTGCATGCTGGTTCAATTCTCTCTCACATGGCTTCCCTCTAAGGTACCAGATCTATGAGTACAGTAACTCTCAGGTGTATGTCTTCCATTTCACCACAGTGATAAACCCATTCTTTCTTTAGGGCCAATTTGTGATATGCTGTGCAAGGACTCTGTTTGGCTCAATATTTGCCTAAACTTGTGCTGGAAGAGAAAGTGTAAGAAAGTTAGTATCCGCTTACTCCTGCAGGACCTTAGGATGTGGATAGACATTTCTCAAAAAAGGAGACATACGTATCCCAGGAAAATAAGAGAGAGGAGAAGGGCCAGAGGCTAGACAGAATATTAGATATGTATGCCAGTCCCATAGGCTATTTTTTAAAGACATATTGTTGCTACTGTTATTAATAACAACTTCAGGTCTGGCATGGTGGCTCACACCTGTAATTCCAGCACTTTGGGAGGCCAAGGTGGGTAGATCATCAGGGGTCGGGAGTTCGAGACCAGCCTGGCCAACATGGTGAAACCCCGTCTCTACTAAAAATACAAAAATTAGGTAGGCATGGTGGCGGGTACCTGTAATCCCAGCTACTCGGGAGGCTGAGGCAGGAGAATTGCTTGAACCCAGGAGGCGGAAGTTGCAGTGAGCAGATATCACACCACTGTTCTCCAGCCTGGGTGACAGAGTGAGACTCCATCTCAAAAAACAAAACAAAAAACCACAAAACTTCATTTGTTGAGTACTTACTATCCACTTTATATAATCTTATTTAGTTCTTGCAACATTAGGTACTTAGGAATTGTCCCCATTTTGAAGGTAAGAAATCCAAAGTTGAGTGGGGTTAAGTTACACATTCAAGGATAGATGCTGCCTACTATGTAGCTAAGATTGGAGAGCAAGTCTTTTTGTCTCTGTCTATGCTCATGATCCTATCACACTTCACTCCTTCTAAAAGACTTTAGAATTGATGTTCTGCATACTATTATGATAATCATTCCTCCTATCTTCAATATTTTTTATCACAAACGGGGAGCACAGTATTCTAATACAAAATCTATATCTTTTAAAATTATGAAACAAGTATTACTTCTTTATTCATGCTTTAATCAGGAAGTGATATTAACTTTCCATTTTTCTTTGCTTTGTTACTCTATAATTTACATTACTCACATAAAGACAATTGTTAAATAATAAAGAGAAAAGGGAAAAAGAATAAATTTTTACCAAGAGCTTACTATTTCCACGTATTATATATATAATATTTCTTAATATTCAAATCAACTTTGCGATAAGCAAGTACCATCTAAAAATGAGAAAACTGCCCCAGAGAGTTTAATGTGAAAGACTCATTTATTCATCCATCCAATCAATCGTTAAACCTTAAACATTTATTGAGTACAAATCACACTGACTCCATCATTGTTGCAAACACAAATAGCACAGGGTCCCTGCTCTGAAATATTTCATAATCTGTTGTGAAAGACAGACAAGTGAACCAAAACCTTCTATGCAGTGTAAGGCAGACTGAGCTAGATACCCTGACAGAATGCTCAGTACACGCATGCATCCAAGACACACCAGTCCTCCCAGGACAGGCAGTAACTGAGCTTAACCCTGGAGGTCACTGAGAAGATAGCCAGGAAGAGAAGTGGGGTTGGGTTGGGTGAGGGAATCTGCACAGTGTGTTTTGAGCAGTAAGAGGGTACTGTAAAAGAGTAAGTGTATAAAAGTGAGTGAGGAATACTGAACAACTGAAAATATTTAAGTCCCTATTGCAGCTGGATGAATCTAGATGACGAAGACTTTTACATCTACCTAGTTTTTCTCTTTGTGTCCTGACTAGAATTATAAAGGATAAAGAACTTTCCCCAAGGGCTAGGAGCTCTAGAATTTCATTTTGTTCTCCTGATCAGGAGCTGTTATGATGCAAAATAACTCCACATTCATGCATTTTTTTTTTCTCACAGACACTGAGGAAGTTTGTTTGGAGCCCAGATCATTCTGATTTCTTAGGGGAGAGGATCCTCTCTTCTTATCTACTGTATATAGTTTATGCAAGCAAGGATTTGTGGTATAAGATGCTAGAGCATAGAGTGAGGACACATCTGGACTTAAATTAGAGTATAGGCACCTGGCTGTCAAGGGTAACTGGGGCCATGTGGAAATTTACAACTTAATCAGTAAGCTTTAGATTATAAAGTGTAAAGAACTCCCAAAGCTGACACCAGGTCTTGCAAGGTGCCCCACCCAAAAGAAAGAAAAAAGCTTCCCATTGTGCCTTTCTTCACAATGATATTGCTCATTGTGGAATATAGATTGTTATAGTGTTAGGGATACTCAATAGACAAGAAGGAATCATATTATAACTATTATGCTCAACTATGAAATCTTTGATAAAATTTACTACTCAGACATGGGTTTGTTATCAATAGACTTTCAGAAGACAAATAGAATCTCCCAAGATATTAGGAGCTAAACTAATCTTTGCCTTCCTTATGTTGTTTAGGGACTGTAGTGAAGCTCAAACAATAAGAGATACGTAATGTGTGGTGGATGTTAAGAAGTAAGTTAGAAGGAGAGAAGTAAGACGTGAGGTTAGAGTGATTATAAATAGTCTGACTTGAAGGAACATAGATGCTGTATTGGTGAGTTTGGACTATTGAACCAAGACTAGGAGTGTGGCATTTTAATCAGAAGAAGCACTGAGTCATAAGGAATTGGAAACCAATCGGTCTAGCAGGGTGGTTCCCAGTCTTTCCTGACTATTAGAATCACCTGGAGAGCTTTAAAAAGTCCAAATGCCAGGTCACACCCCGTAACAATTAAATCAGAATGTCTAATAGTAGGAGGCAGGCATCAGTGTTTTATTTAGCAGAGAAATAAGGGCATAAGCCCTCCGCAATACTGACAATACATTTGTGCATAAAGTTTGAACCTGTGTCAAATCCCATCTGAAGAAACATTTACTGCTTAGGCTGAAGTTAGAGGCCAGTGAGCAAGTTTCCAAGAAGACCTATTAAGTGAATTCATTTGTCCATCAGGGCATTCACATCTTACACAAAGAACTTGGAGCACTGAGTTCTTAAAAATATTTCTGAACCTCTAATCAGACACAAATAGCAAACATACTTGCTCCCATTGAAAGGCTGGTAAAAGGCTCGTCAGTATTTTTTTTTTTAACCTAGATTTTTACAACATTTCAATCTGGCTCGGAAATGCTACAGAAATGAATTGAAAAGTGGATGTTTATGGCTCATATGCAGAATCTTTCTATTTGTGTGTATTGTTTCTGTAAGTTTCTAGCAGTTTCGTATGAGGTGGTTGTCGCTTTTCTTAACTATATTGTGGTTATTCATCTTTGGGATGTTTTTATACTTTTCCACAAAAGGGAAATTTATCTTAAGTATATGAGCTTCCTACATCTCTGAGATAAAGTTTGAAAAAATGTAAATTCATGTAAGAACCACTGACGTATTGAGGGTGTATTATTTTGTTTCAAGTCTTGTAAATCTACCAGAAGACATGCATATTGGTCTACAAAGGGTAAAACATTTTTCAAAGGGTTTACTACTGTTTTGTGATCTTAATGACAGATATTTAAAAATGGCTTTCAGCTTTCCAAGTTAGCTCCAAACAACTCAAAGTGATTTTCTATTCTGTCCTATCTTACTTCACTGAGATCCAATTCACTTTGTAAAACAGCAGGAAATTCTAATTGACGCATGGGTGCTGTCTTGACCCAATGAGATTAGTCTCAGATTCATCCCCTTATTGTGCTTTTTTGTTTGTTGAATTATCCCCCATGAAAAGGCTCATGATATTTTGGATAAATAATTTTTGGCAATAAAATTTGCTTTTATGAAATGTAAGCAGTTTTAGGAATTTCCCCACTGCACCCATGATGAACCAGTGAACAGGAAGATCACTTCATCCTTTATCCAACCATCAAATATTTCTTAACTGCAATAGACTTTGTAAATAAACTTTCTGGCTACTTTTATTTGTCAGCATACAGAGAGATTGACTGGGACTTTAGTGAGCATAGCACAGGTTTATAAGGATAGCAGCCAACATTTTGACATAATTTTCAACCCTAAAAACTCTGGAATAATTTGTTTGAGATTTTCTCTTCTTACTGATCTTCCATGTCTTCCTCCCCCAAGCACTGTCAAAAACCACCGTTACCTCTACTCCAGTCACAATCACCCTATCTTTCTGTCTGTAACTGACCTATTTATTGAAATAGTCACTATAAGACCCCTATCCAATACTTGGATCCTCAAATACTTTTTATTTAATTTGTGGGGCCCATCTCTCCAAGTGATTGAAAGTGAGGCTAGGACTGAAAACCACTCTGTTTGTTTCAAAGGATGATAGAGATGCTCTAGCAGAACTTGAAAAGTTTCCAAGGAAATAAAACATGTCTTTTTCTTACTCATTGCCCTGTGGTTTGCATAAAGTATTGGGCTCAGACATAAGTTCTTATCTTTGTACCTTTGCTTTCTGTCATCCATAGTTAGGAGCATCTTCCTTGTCCTCAATCTGGGTTCAAATTCTGTGTATGCCATCTGCTGTGGCTTGAATGTTGGTGTTGCCTGAAAATTCATAGACTGAAAACCTAATCCTCAATGCAATACTATTAAGAGATGAGGCTTTTAGGATATGATTAGGTAATGAGGGAAGAACCATATGGATGAGATTGGTACCCTTATAAAACAAGCCAAAGGGAGCCTGTTCCCCCCTCTACCTATGACGATTAAGCAAGACGTAACCATCTTTGAGGAGCAGACCCTTACCAGTTACTGAATCTGCCAGTACCTTGATAGTGGACTTTCCAGCCTCCAGAACTGTGACAAATAAATTTTTGTTATTAATCATCTACCCAGTTTATGATGTTTTTGTTATAACAGCCCAGAAGTACTAAGACACCTATTGTTAGGAGACCCTGGTAAATTACTTAAACGTTCCATGTCTCTGATTGGCAAAGTGGAAACCATGAAACATATACCTCAGGGTTCTTGTGCCGCTTAAATAAGTGAGGTCAGTGTATAAAATCCATACCAATATGCGAGTAGCCCCTGCTATTGAACTAGAAGAAGTAGGAGCAGCAATATTTACCAGCCATGTATGACTTTGTGTTCCTCTGAGACAACATTTGGAACAAAGAGTTTTTGCAAGTTAAACAAGATGTTCAAGTATTGTTATTACTCAGAAAAAGCTTTAGAATTGAAAATGTTCTATAGGTCACCAATTTCAAGCTTCATTAAATTCTGAAGATGTAGAATTTTAAAGTTGAGGATCTTCACAAACAAAAATCCAAAATGCTTTAATGCTTTTTCTCCTGTGTACAAATGGCAGAAGTCTGAAATCATTTGCCAACATGATAAACTGAGAGAGCTCTGTTCTCTGAAGTCATCAGAAATAGTCAAGACCAAGTTTCATCTAGTGGACAGTGTTGTGTCCACTTCTAGGTGCTCCAGATTGAGAGAAATGCTTGGGGGTCCTTTGAATCATGTATTCTAGAAAGACCCTGCAGAATGTTAGTGCACACATGCAGTGCCAAGCAGGGAGCCTGAGTGGGTGAACTCCAGCAGCTCTACCAGCTGCTGTACAGACATGGCCTTCAAATGGAAATTTAAGGGAAAAACAGAGTTCTGTAGTTTATAGATTTGTACATGTTTCCTATAATTCAGATTTATTGCTGGGGATTATGACTCTTTGCATGTGTATCAAATTTGTGTTACAATCCAGATTTGCAAAAGGGATGAATTGCAGGATAACTTTTTACTTTATAAAAGATTTTACCATATAAAATAGCATGCACTGCAAATTACTTTAAGTAATAACAGATAATGCAGCAGAAAGGAAAGGGAATACATGCTGAAACCAGAAACTCAACTCGAATTCCAGCGCCGTGGCTTATTACCTGTGTTACCTGACACTAATTACTAATTTCTCTGAACTTGAGCTTTACAGTAAAAAAACACAAAAGGGAGCTGATAATAACTGTCTCAGGTTATTGACAAAATTAGTTATCAAATCACCACTTGTGAAGTGCTTACCATAGTGCAAAGCACAGAGCAAATTATCAGTATTTTTCTTTCTTTGCTTCTTCTTTCCTTTCTTTCTTTCTCTCTCTCTTTTCCTTTCTTTCTTTTTCTTTCTCTTTCTTTCTTTTCTTTCTCCTTCTTTCCTTTCTTTCTTTTCTTTCTTTTCTTTCTTTTCTTTCTTTTCTTTCCTTTCTTTCCTTTCTTTCCTTTCTTTCCTTTCTTTCCTTTCTTTCCTTTCTTTCCTTTCCCTTCCTTCCTTCCCTTCCTTCCTTCCTTCCTTCCTTCCTTCCTTCCTTCCTTCCTTCCTTCCTTCCTTCCTTCCTTCCTTCCTTCCTTTCTTTCTTTCTTTCTTTCTTTCTTTCTTTCTTTCTTTCTTTCTTTCTTTCTTTCTTTCTTTCTCTCTCTCTCTCTCTCTCTCTCTCTCTCTCTCTCTCTCTCTCTCTCTCTTTCTTTCTTTCTTTCTTTCTTTCTTTCTTTCTTTCTTTCTTTCTTTCTTTCTTTCTTGTTTTTTGAGATGGAGTCTCACTCTGTCACCTAGGCTAGAGTGCAGTGGCACGATCTTGGCTCGCTGCAACCTCTGTCTCCTGGGTTCAAGTGATACTTCTACCTGAGCCTCCCGCATAGCTGGGATTACAGGCACGTGCCACCATGCACGGCAAGTTTTGTATTTTCAGTAGAGGTGGGGTTTCGCCGTGTTGGACAGGCTGGTCTCAAACACCTGACCTCAGGTGATGCAACTGCCTTGGCCTCCCAAAGTGCTGGGATTACAGGCATGAGCCACCATGCCCGGCCTCTTCTTTCTATTTCAAAGCTCATTTGCAAATGAGCCTTAAAATATTTTAGGAAATGTTTTAGGGAATAGGGTACTATTTAAAGAAAGAGAGTACCCGTATGACTAATCATAAACATTGTTGAAAATAATAAATGCTGTTAAAAGCTCTTCAGGATAGATGAGAAAAGAGTAGAAAGATAAAACCGAGAACAGCCTTTAGGCTGTGTAAGCTTCTCACAGGATCTGATCTTTGTAGAACCTATTTTGATCCAATACCAGTTAGCACTTCTAAAAATGGGACATCCACCTGGGAGATTAGGGTTTGGGAGGAAGGCTGTCAGCAGAAGAGGATTACATGAGAACAGTGAACTCATTGGTCAAAGTGGGCTGGGAGTGGATGTTGCAGGGGCGTGAGAAGCTCCCAAATCAAGGAAGATGAGTGAACAGAAGATGAGGTAGCATAGACAGTTGCCTCACAGTTGCCAAAGGCTGCTTTCTACTGTCTGCACATGACCATTTTATTGACAAAGTTGTGTAAATATTTCCTATATTACTCTTTAATCTATAACGAAAAAGATAGCATTGAAACTGCATGTGCGCATCATGATCAAGTGAAGGAGTTAAGTCAACTTATCCTAAGAATAAAACCATTGGGGATTACAGTATTATCAAACATGGAAGACAGATTTGGTGTATCCACAGTTTTGTACAGAATGAAGGCTTTTGGGCAGGAACTGCAGGAATTGCAGACAAAATTTGGCTTGCTGGTTCATAGGCATAAGATACTTCAGATGTGTTTATGTGTCTTACATACTAATTAGGAATATATATGTGTGTGTGTGTGTGTGTATGTATATGTGTGTGTGTGTATATATATATATAACATTTCCAAAAAACGTGTAATTAAAAAATTAACATACATTGTCTAAAGTGAATTATAGACCTAGGGTCACTATCATGCCTAGAAAATATTAGATCTTTGTGCCTTTGTTGAATTTGTCACATCTTCAACTGGGATTCTGATTTGAGAGGGAGGGAATCTTTGTGCACTTTTTACCAGTTACAAGAAAAAGAATATTAATGAAAATAACAACAATAAAAATTTAACAAACATTTTTTGTAAGGCTTACAATGTAGTATCAATCATTGTGCTGAGTGTTTTACATACATTCTCTAATCTTCATGGAACTACGTAAGATCAGTATTATGTATACATATATCAATGACCGTTATTATTACTATTCTAATTTTGCAAACAAGAAGAGTGCTTAGACGAATTAAATTTAATTTTTGACAGTCAGAGTTGAAATTCCAGTATGTTGATCTGCAGAACCTGAACTGCCACCTCCCACAATATTCATCTTCTAAAGCAGGGGCCGGCAAAGCTTTTCCTGTAAGGAAGGGTTAGATATTAGATGCTTCCTATTTCGTGGGGCGTGCGGTTTCTGTTGCAACTACTCGGCGCAGCTGTGATAGCACAAAAGCAGCCATAGATAGTGCATAAAGGAATGAGCATGCCTGTGTTTCAATACGCTCATTTATGAAAACACGTGGCAGCCTGGCTGTGGCCCACAGGCTGTACTTTGCTGCCCTTGCCCTAGAGCAGCACTGAGCCTTCTGCAATGACGAAATGAATATTCTACATCTGCACTGCCAAACATAGTAGTCATTCGCTGCCTTTGGCTGTCCAGCATTGAAATGTGGCTCCTGTGAATGAAGAGCTGAATTTTAAATTTTATTTTACATTAATTAACTTAAATTTCCATGCAAATAGCCACATCTGCCTAGTGGCTACAGCATGAGACAGGTTAGATATAGATACTGGCATACAGGGCAGTTCTAGCTATCATGGAATAGATTAGCAAAGATTAAACTGAAGCCCTTTTTAAAATGTCACTTCAAAGGACAAATAAAATAACCAGTTATAAAGAATACAGGGCAAAGAAAAAATCTGAATAAAATGATTTAAATCAAAATTATTATCTCAGCCTCTTTCTTCTCAAACTTTTTTTTTCAGATTACTACAGTTTTTTTCTCGATTTGTTCTGTCATACGTAGCACTTCTATTAAAAAATACAGCTTTTCCTCTCTGGGTCCATACAGAGTCGGGCATTATCTGCTCTTTTCTTTTGAAGTTCAGCATCCTGGGGCTCCATTCTGAGCTCCACAACTATCAGTGTGACCTTTGGGCAAGTAATTTCTTCATCCGCAAAACTAAGCTATTATTACTTTTATCTTTTCTTGAAAAGTTTTGAGAATTACTTGAAGTAATAAGTTAGAAATGGCCAGCATTGAATATGAGACACAGTAGGTGACTTACTAATATAAAGTTCATTTGCTGTTTTTCCTTCACCCTAAATTCATGTTACAATGTTAATTTGATTTCACACTGTTTAAAACCATTTCCTAAATCAAATTAACAAGCGGGATGATCCTTGTCCTTTCAGTTTTTTAGTTGCTGATACTTTGTTCAAGGATAAGTTGTTGACATTTTTCTTCTATTTTTTAAATTATACTTTTAAGTTCTGGGATACATGTGCAGAAGATGCAGCTTTGTTACACAGGTATACACGTGCCATGGTGGTTTGCTGCACCCCTCAACACATCATCTACATTAGGTATTTCTCCTAATGCTATACCTCCCCTAGCACCCCACCCCCGACAGGCCCTAGTGTGTGTGATGTTGCCCTCCCTGTGACCATGTGTTCTCATTGTTCAACCCCTACTTATGAGTGAGAACATGCAGTGTTTGGTTTTCTGTTCCTGTATTAGTTTGCTGGGAATGATGGCTTCCTTCTTCATCCATGTCCCTGCAAAGGACATGAATCCATCCTTTTTTATGGCTGTGTAGTATTCCATGGTGTATATGTGCCACATTTTCTTTGTCCAGTCTATCATTGATGGACATTTGGGTTGGTTCCAAGTCTTTGCTATTGTGAACAGCGCTGCAATAAATTTATGTGTGCATGTGTCTTTATAGTAGAATGATTTATAATCCTTTGGGTATATACCCAGTAATGGGATTGCTGGGTCAAATGGTATTTCTGGTTCTAGAACCTTGAGGAATCACCACACTGTCTTCCACAATGGCTGAACTAATTTACACTCCCACCAACAGTGTAAAAGCATTCCTATTTCTCCACATCCTTTCCAGCATCTGTTGTTTCCTGACTTTTAATGATTGCCATTCTAACTGGTATGAGTTGGTATCTCATTGAGGTTTTGGTTTGCATTTCTCTAACGACCATGGATGATGAGCTTTTTTTCATATATTTGTTGGCCGCATAAATGTCTTCTTTTGAGAAGTGTCTGTTCATATTCTTTGCCCACTTTTTGATGGGGTTGTTTGTTTTTTTCTTGTAAATTTGTTTAAGTTCCTTGTAGATTCTGGGTATTAGCCCTTTGTTAGATGGATAGATTGCAAAGATTTTCTCCCATTCTGCAGGTTGCCTGTTCACTCTGATCATAGTTTCTTTTGCTCAGCAAAAGCTCTTTGGTTTAATTAGATCCCGTTTGTCAATTTTGGCTTTTGTTGCCCTTCCTTTTGGTGTTTTAGTCATGAAATCTTTGCCCATCCCTATGTCCTGAATGATATCACCTAGGTTTTCTTCTAGTGTTTTTATGGTTTTAGGTCTTATGTTTAAGTATTTAATCCATCTTGAGTTATTTTTTGTATAAGGTGTAAGGAGGGGGTCCAGTTTCAATTTTCTGCATATGACTAGCTAGTTTTCCCAACACCATTTATTAAATATAGAATCTTTCCAATTGCTTGTTTTTGTCAGGTTTGTCAAAGATCAGATGGTTGTAGTGATGTAGCATTATTTCATATGAATTTTAAAGTAGCTTTATCTAATTCTGTGAAGAAAGTCAGTGGTAGCTTGATGGGGATAGCATTGAATCTATAAATTACTTTGGGCAGTATGGCCATCTTCACGATATTGATTCTTCCTATCCATGAGCATGGAATGTTTTTCCATTTGTTTGTGTCCTCTCTTATTTCCTTGAGAAGTGGTTTGTAGTTCTCCTTGAAGAGGTCCTTCACCTCCCTTGTAAGTTGTGTTCCTAGGTATTTTATTCTCTTTATAGCAGTTGTGAATGGGAGTTCACTCATGATTTGGCTCTCTGATTGTCTGTCATTGGTGTGTAGGAATGCTTATGATTTTTGCACATTGATTTTGTATTCTGAGACTTTGCTGAAGTTGTTTATCAGCTTAAGGAGATTTTGGGCTGAGACGGTGGGGCCTTCTAAATATATAATCAGGTCATCTGCAAACAGAGACAATTTGACTTCTTGTCTTCCTATTTGAATACCTTTTATTTTTTTCTCTTGCCTGATTGCCCTGGTCAGAATTTCCAATACTATGTTGAGTAGGAGTGGTGAGAGAGGGCATCCTTGTCTTGTGCCAGTTTTCAAAGGGAGTGCTTCCAGCTTTTGCCCATGCAGTATGATATTGACTGTGGGTTTGTCATAAATAGCTCTTATTATATGGAGATACATTCCATGAATACCTAGTTTATTTAGAGTTTTTAGCATGAAGGGGTGTTGAATTTTGTCAAACGCCTTTTCTGCATCTATTAAGATAATCATGTGGTTTTTGTCTTTGGTTCTGTTTATACGATGGATCACGTTTATTGATTTGCATATGTAGAACCAGCCTTGCATCCCAGGGATGAAGCTGACTTGATCATGGTGAATAAACTTTTTGATGTGCTGCTGGATTCGGTTTGCCAGTATTTTATTGAGGATTTTCACATTGATGTTCATCAGGGATATTGGCCTGCAATTTTCTTTTTTGTTGTGTCTCTGACAGGTTTTAGTACCAGGATGATGCTGGCCTCATAAAATGAATTAGGGAGGAATCCCTCTTTTTCTATTATTTGGAATAATTTCAGAAAGAATGGTACCAGCTCCTCTTTGTATCTCTGGTAGAATTTTGCTGTGAATCTGTCTGGTCCTGGGCTTTTTATTTTTATTTTTATTTTTTTTTGATTGGTAGGCTATTAATTACTGCCTCAATTTCAAAACTTGTTATTCGTCTATCCAGGGATTCAGCTTCTTCCTGATTTAGACTTGGGAGGGTATATGTGTCCAGGAATTTATCCATTTCTTCTAGATTTTCTAGTTTATTTGCATAGAGGTGTTTATAGGATTCTCCGATGGTAGTTTGTATTTCTGTGGGGTCAGTGGTAATATCCCCTTTATCATTTTTTATTGCATCTATTTGATTCTTCTGTCTTTTCTTCTTTATTAGTCTTGCTAGAGGTCTATCAATTTTATTGATCTTTTCAAAAAACCAGCTCCTGGATTCATTGATTTTTTGAAGGAATTTTTGTGTCTCGATCTCCTTCAGTTTTGCTCTGATCTTAGTTATTTCTTGCCTTCTGCTAGCTTTTGAATGTGTTTGCTCTTGCTTCTCTAGTTCTTTTAATTGTGATATTAGGATGTCGATTTTAGATCTTTCCAGCTTTCTCCTGCTGGCATTTAGTGCTATAAATTTCTCTCTAAACACTGCTTTAGCTGTGTCCCAGTGATTCTGGTATGTTGTGTCTTTGTTCTCATCGGTTTCAAATAACTTATTTATTTCTGCCTTAATTTCAGACACCAAATGCTGATTGTGTACAAAATCAACATTCAGAAAACATTTACTAATATAAAAATTAGGCTTACTTGTATCCTTCTTATTTTTATTATTTAGATAATTTACAAAAACCCATTCTGCTGCTAAAGTGGATATGGATGTTAATTCCTCAGATGTGTGTCTGTTTGAGCATGTCTGTTGCAGCATAACTCGTGCTCCCCTTCATCATCTGAAAAGAATAAATCACGTTCCTTTTTAGGAGTGTTTGTGAATTAATTTGAGATCCTGTAAAAATCATTTAGGTATGCACCATGGCATCATTTACATGTCAGGACAAATTGTAACTACTTAAAACCAAAACATTGACCAAAGTCATTATAGATATCAAATAAGTTACTCATAATGTAGCACCACAATAGTTATGCATATGAAAATATTTTGAAAGTACAGAGGAGGAATGCATTTGATAGTTTCAAAGTAATATTTCAGTGCCCATCAATTTTTCACTTCTCAGCATTTGATCACTGAAATATATTTACTGATTTAACATGGAGCTTAAGGTCCTCTGCACCCAGGGATTCACATGTCACCATACACAGAAACCTAAAGGTGTTTTAGTCACATGTAATGTGAATACGTATAATTGCACACTTCTGGCTAGCTTCTCTAATTTTCTGTGCTAAGGTTGATACAAGTCATTCAACTGCTGACATTAAATTTATGTAATGTAAAACCGACCATGAGGTTTTGAGGCTGAGAAGAAGAGGTGGCATCATTTCACATAAACATTATCTCAACCTCCTGCTGCTTTCATGAACATATTTTTCTGCTTATTTAAAGTTTATAGCAGAGCATGGGTTCAGAGTTTCTTTTCATATTCAAACTTTATAGCAAAGCCACAAGTACATATTAATATAGCAGCTGTAATGTATTTCTAGTTAAGCTGTCATAAAGTCTAGGCTTTTCACATCATCACTTTTGAAGGTCGGCGCCACAGAGAAAAAAAGCCATTTGTACTGGATCACCATAGTGGTTTGTAATACACAGGGTAATAAATATCACAATATATTTCATTTTTATATGTTTTTGATGAAGAGGTAAAAGTGCATCTTCTACAGTAGCTTTTCAGAAATTGCTCATCTGTTTGGAACGAGCATAAAAGAGACTGAAGCTCAACGTTATTTATTGGGACATTGCCACTCTTCACTTATGCCACAGCTGAGATGAGAAAAGGATGCCAATGATATTTCATTTACACTATTGATTTCCCCAGCTTGCCCTATGAAAGTACTGCATGTGTATTCAGGATTAATGTGAGAAAATGGAGATATTTTGACCAGCACCATTTTTTTAAAATAATTCTGATAATGTATATCCTTTTGAAATGTAATTGGAGCATCTTTCAGGCATCACTACTTTCATGACTGATATTTGTGACTACATTAGAAAGGTATAAAAATCAACTAGTAGTGTGTATATACACATGTATGTGTATATAGTTGACATTAGCGTTGTTTCTTATAGTAATAAGATTTCGAGGAAAAAATGCGGTTGTGTTTACTTAGCACGTTACATAGGAGAGGTAAACAGGCATCTCCGTCCTCACTTTCCCTTGGTTTTGCTCCCATTTGACTTTCCTCTTTGGACCAGTGAATTGGACTTGTTTCCAAGTAGAAATCACACTTCCCTGTTAGCTAAGCTAATTCTCTTCCTTTTTCCCTTTGGAGGTCTGCCCATGACAACTTCTGCTGAAAAGCTTTGTTCCTCATTACCATGAACATCTACCAGGGTGAGAGGAGGGATATTCAGAAAGAGGGCTGTGGGGGACCAGCGACTCAGATGAGGGTGCCCTGAATGTGGGGAGCGCAGGAAGGAGTGGGAGAAAGAGATGCTCCAGCACTTTTGTGGGATTTTGTGTGGTTTACTCCCCCTCTACTGTCTCTGAGCCAGATTAAACTGCTGACTCCTACAGCCCCCCCTCCTCTGCTCTCCTCTCCTACCTCTGAGCCTATAGCATCAAATGAGCAGGAACCATAGTTTGGTCTAGGAATGGAGATACCCCTTTTGGTCTCTTCCTCTTTTCCCTTCTTATCAATTCTCAAGTCAGATGCCTGCACATGTTCATGTTTCTTATTTCTTTCTTTTCTTCTTCTTCTTCTTCTTTTTTTTTTTTTTTTTTTTTTTTTGAGATAGAGTTTCACTCTTACTGCCCAGGCTGGAGTGCAATGGCGGGATCTCGTCTCACTGCAACCTCCGCTTCCTGGGTTCAAGCGATTCTCCTACTTCAGCCTCCCAAGTAGCTGGGATTATAGGCATGTGCCACCTTGGCACATGGGATTTTTCAGTGCTACTCCGAGTAAGTTATTGAGAATTTTGTACTTTTAGTAGAGACGGGGTTTCTCCGTGTTGGTCAGGCTGGTCTCGAACTCTCAACCTCAGGTAATTCTGCCACCTCGGCCTCCCAAAGTGCTGGGATTACAGGTGTGAACCACTGTGCCTGGCCATGTTTCTTGTTTCTGAGGTCTAAGAGTTTCTTTCATTAAAAATGATGGAACAGTGAACAGCAATGGTTTCCCTTAAACACACTATCAAGAGACCCAAAGATGCTTGATAGAGTTTCAATAGTTACCAAAATGTAGTCTCATAAGAATGGTAATTGATGCTGTCTACAGATTAAGGTATTTCCCCACTGATTTCAGCAATTTCTATGTGACCTTGTAGTCTTCATTTAATTTTTGCTTAGCACTGCCCATTCACATGTCACATTGGATATATACTAGTATAAAAACAAGAGAATAATAAACATATAAGTTACTTTCTACCTATAATTTTAGAAATAATGTGAGGTCTTCAGTCAAGCACATGAAGCTCATTATGTAAAAGTGTGTACTTTTAATAACTCTGATTTTAGAAATATAGAATTGAATTACATTGCAGCTTGCAAAATGAGAAATTTCCAGTAAAACATGGTTGTGTCTATGCTTATGTGCATATGTATACACGCACTTGTAAGTATTAAGAAAGAATACATTAGAGGCCTATCCTTACCATGACAGTACATAAGCTTTGTTGGTGTTATTTCTGAAGTTGGGAGTTTTCAGTGCCACTCCCGAATGAGTTATTGAGAAGACACACAATGAAAACAATAGAACACAGTTTCTGAAGAGGCCTATTCTTCACGGCTGGTATGTTTTGAATGTTTATCCTGTTTGGAGGTGGGAATTGGTAGGAGGTGATTGCATCATGGTGGGGGCGGATCCCTCACAAATGGCTTGGCACCATCCCTTTGGTGATGAGTGAGTTCTTGCTCAGTTCATGCGAGATCTGATTGTTTCAACTGTCTGGAACTTCCCCTTTCTCTCTGCTGCTCCTTTTCTTGCCATGTGATGTGTAGTCTGCTCCTCTTTGCCTTCTGCTGTCATTGTAAGCTCCCTGAGGCCCTCACCAGAAGCAGATGCTGGCATCATGCTTCCTGTACAGTCTGCAGAACTGTGAACCAATTAAACTGCTTTTCCTTGTAAATTACCCAATCTGAGATACTCCTCTGTAGTGATGCAAAAGCAGCCTAATCCAAGGGCCTGTTCCAGGGGTGAAAAATTTGATGGAATAGAAAATGAAAACACAGAGCTCATTTGTAAAATGTTGCACCACGTCTCAGACACTAGCGATGATGGATAATTTTGTGAGTCAACTTGACTGGGCTAAGAAAGTTTCCCAAATAAAGTCAGGCTCCACTCAAAGCATAAGATAATATGCACAATTCAGAGGAGACTAGTATACAATTTTAAGTTCATGGTTAAAGCCATGGGCAGAAAACAAGAAACAACATATTGATCAGGATGCTAAGGTAAGCAGCATACTAGTAGTCAAATCGAACACAGTGTATTGGTCCACAGCCTGGTTTTAAAACCCAAGACTCTGAATATCTATCTTCAGTAGCTCACAGAGTTCTCTGACTTGTACAATTGGACATCCCTATGACTACTAAATTTTGCCTCTATGCTATTTTGTTATTTATGTCAGAATTTATCTTTTTTTTTTTTTTGCAATGATGACATTTAAACTGAAACTTCCCCCCCACTTTTTTTCTTTGATCATATACTTGTTGTCCTGGATTATAGATTTCTATTCAAATTGCACTTAACTAATTCCCAGAATATCTGTTTATTTATTCATTTATATTTAATCTGCTTGAGAGAAGATATATATAAAATAAACTTAGCAATTTTAATTTTACAGTAGGTGAGATCTGACAAATATATGCAGTCCTATAGCTAGACCCTCCAGTACTATGCTGCATAGGAAGGGTGAGAGCAGGCACCCTTGTTTTGCTCCTGTTTCTAAGCAGAAAGTGTTCATTCTTTCACCAGGACAGAAATGATGTTAGTTGTAGGCTTTCTGTAGAGCTACTTTTTCACTTTGGGGAAGTTTCTTCCAGTCTTAACTTATAGAGAATTTTTATCATGATGATTGTAGAACTTTGTCCTGTACTTTTTCTTCATCTATTAATATCAGCAAATAATTTTTAATTTTAACATAATTTGATGAATTATAGTGATTGATTTTTAATTGTCGAACCAACTTTGCATTCAATAATGAAATCAGTAATGATGCATTGTTTTCTAAAAATATTTCTGAATTGCCAATATTTTGTTGAGGATTTTTGTGACTATTTTCATTATGAAGAATACCCTGTAGTTTTAATTTTTTTCCTCTGGTTTAAATATCAGGATAATGCTCCCCTTGTAAAAACAAACTGTTTCTTCCTTTTCTAGTTCCCAGATAAGTTTATGTAGAATTGGGATTATTTCTTCCATAAGTGTTGGTAGAATTCAACTCTGAAGCCCTTTGGGCCTAGAATTTTCTCTGTGGGAAGATTAACAACAAATTTATTTAAAATAATAAGTGTTGAGATACTCAGGTTATCTACTTCATCTTGAGTGAGCTCTTCTAGTTTGTGTCCTTCAAGTAATTTATTAATTTCATCTAAATTTTCAAGTTTATTGGGATAAAGTTGTTCATGATGTTTATTATTTTTTAATGTCTATGCAATCTGAAGTGATGTTTCTTCCTTCATTTGTGATACTAGAATAGCTCTGTAAATTCTTTTTTAAGATAAGTCTTGCTACCATTTTATCAATTTTTACAATCATTTTCACAAATAACTCACTTCTAGGGTTTTCCTTATTGCTTTTCTATTTCCTATTTCTTTGATTTCTATCTCTATGTTTGACCTGTTTTTCCTTCTACTTGCTTTATGTTTAATATGCTCTTCTTTTCCTAGTTACTTAGGGTGCAAGCTTAGTTTGTTGATTTGAAATCATTGTTATTTTTACTGTAAATATTTATTGCTAATATTTTCCCTGTAAACACTGCTTTATTTACATTCAACAATTTTAATGTATTGTGATTTAATTTTGTTTCAACTCAATATCTTTACATCTTTCTAATTCCCTTGCACTTCTTCTATTACATGTGTAAGTTAGAATTTTGTTGTTTGTTTTCCATGTTTGGGGATTTTACCTATATGTTTCTGTCATTGATTTCTAGTTTAATTTCATTGTGATGAGAAAACATGCTGTATGTTTTCACTCTTCCTAAATTTACGAAGACTGCTTTTTTTTTTTTTTTCTTTTGAGACAGAGTCTCACTCTGCCTCCCAGACTGCAATGCAGCTCAAGTGATTCTCTCAGCTCAGCCTCCTGAGTAGCCAAGACTACAGGCACTCGCCACCATGTCTAGATAACTTTTTAACTTAATTTTTAAAATTTATTATTATTAATTAATTAATTTGTTTTGGAAACAGGGTCTGTGTTACCAGAACTGGTCTTGAATTATTGACCTTAAATGATCCTCCTTCTGCTTGTCTCTACTTTTATCTATAAATTTTTCTATATTTTGTTTACTTTTTTTCTATCAATCACTGAGAGAAATATTGAAATCTTTTAAATTCAAACTGCCAATTTTTAATTTTTCAAATTCAGTGTTTAGACCATTTATATTTAATGTAATAATATAGTTTGACTTGAGCATACTGGCTTGTTACAGGCTTTGTATATGTCCCATATCCTCTTTGTTAAAACTTTTCTCTTCTCGTTCTCTGGTGCATTAAGTGTTTTTGTTTTTGTTTTTATGATTCTCTTTTTCTTCACATTGTGGTGTCTTACTATCAATACCTCATTGTTTTTATTACAGTGATTTCTTTAAGGGTTTTCATGTACATCTTTTAACTTGTAAGTCTATCTCCAAGTAATATTGTATCACTTCATGATAGCTAAGCAATTAGCACAAAACATGTTTCATACCTGCTCCCATTTTATGCTATTGCTGTCAGATATTTTACTCATAAGTATGCTAAAATGACCACTATTCATTACTATTATTTTTGCTTTAAATGGTGAGATCCTTTTAAGGTGTGTTTTTAAACTTTTGGGGTTGGTCAACTTTTCATTTTCTGATCTTGTACCAGATAGCCTCTCACTAACTGGCTTTATCATTGCTGGTCAGTAAGTACACATACAACCACATTTTTTCCCCAATCCCTTGCACTTACTTCTAATTTACGTTTTTGTATTAATCCATAACTCAGATAATCAAATCAGTTGCTTGAATATTATGTGCATAGATATTTATTTCAATATATGCATCTTGTTTTTCTGAAGTTTGCCCTTGAATTGATTTTTAATGCAATTTATTTTATAAATGTTCCTTTAGGTAAAATGTGGTTCTTTTTATAAAAAATTTTGCTTAACTTTACACTAACGCCTAATAAAACATTGTGTACACATATTTTGTATTCTGTCATGACATGAACTATGCTTGTTAATAAAATATTTTAACAATTACCATTTATGAACAGTTTTGTCTTTGTTATTGTAAGAGCATAAGCAGAATGTTTAAATGATTGAATCAGAACTCACTACTAATTTCCTGAGTTAGATATGTATCCCGGAGTAGATATTTCCAGGAACTTAATGCTTGAGGATAAATTTATATGATTTTAGCTTTATGAAAAATGAATTAGTTCTTCAAAAGCGCTGAACACATTGATTTGAAAATTTGTACTTTATCCACCAGCAGCTGCAGTAAAACACTCCGTTGTATAAAAGTCAAGGAAAACATTACCTGGAACTATGTTTAAATGAGGTGATTTTTCATTCAAGCCATAGCCTGGTCATAAAAAGCTAGGGGTCACATTTACAGTAGAACTGTATAACAGGATTTAGTTCAAATAAAGACCTTCGTTACGCCTGGGTATCTTGCTTAACCTGACCATGATTAATGTAAAATGATTTTATTTTCAATATTTAATATTTTTAAGGTAAATTATCTCCAGGCATTTTGAGCTAGTATGGCAGAAGGAATATCAACATTTCTTGGAAAATAATGCAAAAATAAATCCTATGACTTCTGAATCTGATTCTCTTAGGTACATGAAAATCATACAGGGATGGCTCCATACTTTGAGGCTTATAAAATTGCTATAGGGGACCATAAATTGGCTCTATGGAGTTCACTTTGTCCCCAGGAGAGACTATGAAGAGCAACACGATTTGAACTATGCTGTGTGTGGTAGAGAAAATTAATGCAGCAGGGAAAAAATCACTTTAAGATTAAATTTAGCTTCATAGTAGCAAAAAGTTCAGTGTGTGAATAGAAATTAGACATCCATAGTGACTGAAAATGTGACTATTAGTCTCTCCAAAAATAAAATTATGAGCTTGAGAAACATTTAAAAATGTAAAGGAGAGTAGTGTTTATATCAACAATGAAATATAATATTTAGGAATCTCTAGGCACCTAGAGAAGAAAATGATTTCCATCTACTCTTCTTGCTTAAATTTGACTAATTTCTCAGAATTTTAGGGGATTTTTTTTCTGCTTCTGGGCTTCTAACAGTGAGTTAGGGGGATCAAAGGGATAGTTTTTATGGCTCTTTTGTATTCTGATAATGAGGAGTAGGACAATGTAATTCTTTTCCTATAAATTGATGATTGAACATTTTTACTTTTGACATTAGAAAATTGTAGATATGGTTCAACTTATCTGCTATCATAGGAGATGATATGTGACAGTATAAAAGATGTCGGAGTACCTTTTTTGGTACTACAATTTAGAAATATGTAATTGTTCAGTCATTTTCAAAACAAATCACGATTTAATGATATAGTTTCTAAAGCATAACTCTTTCCAATTTCATTCAAACACCCTTTAGGGGAGATCATTCTGCCATAAAGTGTATGCATTCCCTTTGTTTGCCTTTTGAGGCCTTGTGTTGTGTCATTTCCAGCTCTCCAGTCTTATTTTTCATGATTTTCTTCGTGTGTCCTAAGTTCCAGCAGATGTGAATCATTTCCCCTTCACTCCTTCCCCTTGATGCTTCTGCTGAAGCCATTATTGTTTGGCTTCTCCGTTGCACTCCTCTCTACTCTCTGCTCAGCACTTACTCCTTCATGCAGTCCTGCCAAGCACCTCCAAGCAGGGGGCAAAGGGAGAAATTCTCTCCCACAATTCTCCACGCTACATTTTTGTGGCATTCTGTTATCATCCTGATGTCATTCTAATAGAAACTCTGTTTTCTGTCTACCACAGTGTTTAACACATTGTAAGAACTTAATGAATATATTTTAAGTAAATGCTAAATAAATTAGGAGTTAATATAACATGGAGAAAAAGGTAACGTTAGGATTTTATGGGTAGGAAGCACTTCTTACAGTTTCTCAGCTACTTTTAGAACTAGTGTTAAAACTTTCCTTGTACACTATGGCGCCATAAAACCTGGACAAAAATATAGGTGGATAGGGCTGATTTCTAAAAAGAAATTGACTTCTAAGCGTAAAGGCAATGGTTAAATTCTAAAGGAAAAAGTATAGTATCTTTGCATATATAAAAATTTTCAAAAATTATTTGTTAAAATGCCATAAACAAAATAAAAAACAGATTGATAAGTAATAAGTACAATAATGTGATAACACTCTTGATAAGAAAAACACATGTTAACTTAGGAGACACAGTTTTACTCCTAAATCATCACTGTGACCACGGACAGGGGATTTACACCTATTGGGCACCCCTTTGGGTTTTGAAGGAACATATGTTTTCCCAGAAACATATGGATTCAAAAATAAACCTGGGGGTTATTAGGAAGTAGGAATAGATTTTGAGAAAGTAATTAATTTCCCACTACAGTAGGATTGTGATTGATTTTTATTATCTCTCCTGTTCTTTTCTAGGTTTCCAGATTTGCTAGTAACCATGAAATTATTACTTTATGATTAGAACAGTAATTCTGTGGGTATGCATTATTTTTAAGAAATAAAATCATCTATATTGCATGTGAGATGGTTGCATGAACCTCTGCAGGACGTGGAGAGTTATTCTCTTAAGTGTAATAGAGTTATTCTCTTAGCTGTAATAGAGACCAAAACAACCTGGCCTCAAAGGCATGCAAAAGAGGGCTGGTAAATGAGCAGAGGGTCTGAGAATCTCCAATACGTGTTCTGAAATTTCACCATTATTCCTGCTGCTCTTCCTAAGAGCTTTTTAGGAAAACTGTATTTCTTAGACACATTTTGGGGCAGAAAATGCAGATTAAATGCAGAAAATGCAGATACAAAATATGGGGACCTATGTTGCTTTAGTTTGAAAGAAAAGACTTCAACTAATAACATAAATACAGATTTGGACAATCCTCAAATTAGAAGATATTTTTCTCTCTCAAAAACTTATGAAATCTTTATCATTTTAAATGTATGTGTGTGTGAAAGTGTGTGTGTGCAAGTGTGTGTGTGCATGCATGCACAAGCCACTTAAACTATAAGAACTCAATTTCTTTATTTATACAAACAATAGTTGTGTTACATGGTCTTTGATGTAGGCCCTCTTCAGCTTTCAAGTGTCTAAATTCAAATCATGTATAGCAGATCTCATTCTTCCTCTTTCATCTTCTATGTTAAACAAGCAGACACAAGAAAATAAATAATTTTGCTCAAATGACTGATAATATTTTTAGAGTAGTACAATCTATGTTAATCATCTTTCTTGAACTTGCAGTTGAGTCAATATCAAGAATAATTAAAAGCGTTTGTAACTTTCGGTTTTCAAGTCTCTGAGCCTGCAAGCCTCTGACTCTAAGAAATTTTTACAGAGAAGGCAAAAGTTACCTTCCTAAGACAAAATTCTGTCAACTTTTGAAATACTGCCCTCTCTGGTCTGCACTCTGACCTTAATTTGGGATAATCATATGCAGGTGTCACCATTTGTGTTAGGATGCCTATTTCATTAGAATGTAACCTGCAACCTCAGAGTAACTGATCACTCTGGGAAAGCATTTTATGAACATTTTTATCCAAACCTTCGTATTTGGGCAGCAGTAATATGGATGGCTTTTTGTTTTCATTTTATTTATTTATTTATATTTATTGTAAATTTATTTTTTCCGTAAGTTATTGGGATACAGGTGGTATTTGGTTACAAGAGTAAGTTCTTTAGGGATGATTTGTGAAATTTTGGTTCACCCATCACCCGAGCAGTATACACTGCACCATATTTGTAGTCTCTTATCCCTCGTCCCCCTCTCGCTTTTCCCCACTAAGTTCCCAAAGTCCATGGTATCATTCTTATGCCTTTGTGTCCTCGTAGCTTAGCTCTCACATATCAATAAGAACAAGCGATGGTTGGTTTTCCATTCCTGAGTTACTTCCCTTAGAATAATAATCTCCAGGGCCAGGCTCGGTGGCTCATACCTGTAATCCCAGCACTTTAGGAGGCCAAGGCAGGCGAATCACAACGTCAAGAGATCGAGACCATCCTGGCAAACATGGTGAAACACCGTTTCTACTAAAAAAAAATACAAAAATTAGCTGGGCATGGTGGTGTGCGCCTGTAGTCCCAGTTACCCTGGAGACTGAGGCAAGAGAATTGCTGGAACCCAGGAGGCAGAGATTGTAGTGAGCCAAGATCACACCAATGCATGCCAGCTGGCCAGTCTGGACAACAAGAGTGAAACTCCATCTTAATAATAATAATAATAATAATAATAATAATAATAATAAATAATATCCATTCTCATCCAGATCACTGCAAATACTGTTAATTCATTCCTTTTTATGGGCTGAGTAGTATTCCATCATATATATTGCAATCATGGCTTTGCAAAACTCTACAATTTTGCAATTGTGAATTGCGTTGCTGTAAATGTGTGTATAAGTATGATTTCTACTGGGTTGATACCCAGTGGTGGGATTGCTGGGTCAAATGGTAATTCTACTTTTAGTTCTTTAAGGAATATCCACACTGTTTTCCATAGTGGCTCAACTAGTTTACATTCCCACCAGCAGTGTAGAAGTGTTCCCTAAACACTGCATCCATGTCAACATCTACCATTTTTTGATTTTTTGATTATGGCCATTCTTGCAGGAGTAGGGTGGTGTCATATTGTGGTTTGAATTTGCATTTGCCTGATCATTAGTGATGCTAAGCATTTTTCATATATTTGTTGGCCATTTGTGTATCTTCCTTTGATGATTGTCTATTCATGTCCTTAGCCCACTTTTTGATGGGATTGTTTTTTTTTTTCTCACTGATTTGTTTGAGTTTGTTGTAGATTCTGGATATTAGTCCTTTGTCAGATGTGTAGATTGTGAAGATTTTCTGCCTCTCTCGGTTGTCTGTTTATTCTGCTGACTGTTCCTTTTGCCGTGCAAAAGCTGTTTAGTTTAATTATGTCCCCGTTACTTATCTTTGCTTTTATTGCGTTTGCTTTTGGGTTCTTTGTCATGACATCGTTGCCTAAGCCAATGTCTAGAAGGGTTTATTATAGATATATCTAGTATGAAAATATTATATGGCAGCATAATTAAAAATTTTAAAAATCACCCTGATGATAGTCTAGGAATCAATCATAATTAAGTACCATTACCTTAAAGCTGCTTTGTAATTTTTTTCCTAGTAATTCAAAGACTGTGAGAAGTTTATGAAAATGACTCTAACTCCAGAATGATTGTGAAAAATAAATTTGATCCTCTCTAATTATTGATGTATGGAGAAAGACATGTCTTTGATAAAGGATTGTCACCTTTTTTCATTTCTTTATGCAGGTCAGCGTTTCTCAACCTTCAGGTTTATTTGTTTTGTTTTGGTTGGAATTACCTTCATGATATCTACCGTAGTTTCATTTGTTACTAATTTTGTTTGTTAATAATTTTTTAGAAGACTCTGACTCTTTTTGCAGCTTATTTTAATAAATAAACTTTATATTTCCTTTAATAAAAATATTTACTTGGGACATATATATGTATTTTATATAAAATACATATGTATTTTTATGTTTACCATATATACATGTATACACACATGCATGTATACACACATGTATATATGGTAAACACAAAATACATATGTATTTTATATAAAATACATATATATAAAATACATATATATGTCCATGTAAATATTTTTATTAAAGGAAATATAAAGTTTATTATTTCCTTTATATAAAGACTCTGACTCTTTTTACAGCTTATTTTAATAATAAACTTTATATTTCCTTTAATAAAAATATTTACTTGGGACATATATATGTATTTTATATAAAATACATATGTATTTTTATGTTTACCATATATACATGTATACACACATACATGTATACACACATGTATATATGGTAAACACAAAAATACATATGTATTTTATATAAAATACATATATGTCCATGTAAATATTTTTATTAAAGGAAATACAAAGTTTATTATTAAAATACATGTATATATGGTAAACACAAAATACATGTGTAACGAAAAGATGTTTTACATACATAATGAAATATAAACATGTATAACCAAGCATGCTATTAATTTTTAGAAACTGAAAACTTTATATTTCCTTTAATAAGCATATAAATATAAACTTTATATTTCCTTTGGTAATACTTACTTGAGACATATATGTATTATATGTAAAATACATATGCATTTTATGTTTATCATATATATATGTATATATATACACACACATATATATGTGTGCATGGTAAACATAAAAATACATATGTAACCGAAACAGGTTTTACGTGTATAATGAAATATAAGTATGTATAACCAAGCATGCTATTGACTTTTAAAAACTGAAAAACATTAAAACAACATAATACATGTAATTAATTTACAAAGTTTCAGAGCTCAAAATTAATTCTTCAATGAAGATGACGCAGAAAAATAGAGTTTGTTAGTCATTAATAATTATACAGTACACTTTATTTTGAGATGAAAATGGGGTTTAAAGTTAATTATGCAAAGATGTTTAAAATTTTTTTTTTAAAAGATGGATTCTCCCGCTGTCGCCCAGGCTGGAGTGCAGTGGTGCGATCTCAGCTCACTGCAACCTTCGCCTCCCAGGTTCAAATCTTTCTCCTGCCTCAACTTCCTGAGTAGCTGGAATTAAAGGCACATGCCACCATGCCGGGCTATTGTTTGTAGTTTTAGTAGAGACGGGGTTTTGCCATGTTGGTCAGGCTAGTCTCGAACTCCTGACTTCATGATCCACTCACCTCAGCCTCCCAAAGTGCTGGGATTACAGGCGTGAGTCACCATGCCCGGACTAAGGTGTCTTTAAATTTTTAATGCCAACCAGTTTATCCCTGTAGCAGGGAAATATAACATGTATTTTAAACATAACTCCAATATGGTTGGATATTAAAAATTAATTCTTAATTATAAGTATTTTAGAAATTATTTATGTATGTATTTATTATTATTATTATTATTATTTTGAGGTGGAGTCTTACTCTGTTGCTCAGGCTGGAGTGCAGTGGTGCAATCCCAGCTCACTGCAAGCTCTGCCTCCCAGGTTCACACCATTCTTCTGCCTCAGCCTCCCACGTAGCTGGGACTACAGGCGCCCGCCACCTCGCCTGGCTAGTTTTTTGTATTTTTCAGTAGAGACGGGGTTTCACCGTGTTAGCCGGGATGGTCTTGATCTCCTGACCTCGTGATCCGCCCATCTTGGCCTCCCAAAGTGCTGGGATTACAGGCTTAAGCCACTGCGCCTGGCCTAAATTTTTTATTTTTAACATTTTTAAACTTTAATTTTAGTTTCAGGGCTCCCTGTGCAAGTTTGTTATGTAGGTAAATTGCATGTTGTGGGGGTTTGGTGTGCAGATTATTTAATCATGCTGGTAATAAGCAGATTACCGGGTAGGTAGTTCTTTTATCCTTGCCTTTGATCCTCAAGTAGGCCTCAGTGACCATTGTTCTCTTCTTGTGACCATATGTACTCAGTGTTTTGCTCCGACTTGTAAGTGAAAACATGCAGTGTTTCCTTTTCTGTTCCTGTGTTAGTTCATTTGGGATAATGGCCTCCAGCTCTATGACTGTTGTTGCAAAGGACATGATCGCGTTCTTTTTTAAGACTGCACAGTATTCCATGGTGAATATGTACCACATTTTATTTACCCAGTCTACTGTTGATTGGCATCACAGCTGAATCCATGTCATTGCTATTGTGAGTAGTGCTGTCTAAACATACACATGCTTGTGTCTTTATGGTAGTACAATTTATGTTCCTTTGGGTATATATCCAATAATGGAATTGCTGGGTTGATTGATAATTCTGTTTTAAGTTCTTTTAGAAATCACTAAACTTCTTTCCATGATGGCTGAACTAATTTACATTCCCATGATCAGTGCATAATCCTTCACTTTTCTTTGCAACCTAGCCAGAATCTGTTATTTTTTGACTTTTAATAATAGCCATTCTCACTGGTATGAGATTGTATCTCATTGTGGTTTTGATTTCCATTTCTCTAATGATTAGTGATGTTGAGCATTTTTTCATATGCTTGTTGGCGATTTGTATGTCTTCTCTTGAAAAGTGTCTGTTGATGTTCTTTTGCAACTTTTTAATGGGGTTGTTTGTTTATTGCTTGCTAATTTGTTTAAGTTCCATATAGATTCTTGATATTAGACCTTTGTTAGGTGCATAGCTTGCAAATATTTTCTCCCATTTCGTGTTTATTCTGTTGATAGTTTCTTTTGCTGTGCAGAAGCTCTTTGGTTTAATTACATCCAATTTGTCAATTTTTGCTTTTGTTGCAGTTGTTTTTGTCATCTTCATCATGAAATCTTTGCCAGGTCCTATGTCCAGAATTATATTTCCTAGTTTATCTTCCTGGGTTTCTATAGTTTTAGGTTTTATGTTTAAGTCTTTAATCCATCTTGAGTTTATTTTTGAATATGATATAAGGAACGGGTCCATTTTCATCTGTTACATATAGCTAGTCAGTTATCCCAGCACCACTTGTTAAATAGGAAATCCTTTTCCCATTGCTGGTTTTGTTGACCAGGTTTTGTTGAAGATCAGGTGGATCTAGGTGCATTTTTTCTGGACTCTCTTGAAGTGGTTTTTATTCAACACATTTTTATTTCAAGAGGTCATCATCTGAAAAAGATTCTGGGTCTATTCTTCAGAACATGTGGCTATTTAATAAGTCCCAGTCTTGTCAGCAACACATTCACAATGTTCTGGATATTTGAAACAATTTTTGATGTTAATAACCAGGTAATTCAAACAATTATATTTGTTGATTGGAGAATTGAATGACTGAAGGGAAAGATTTTCTCCCAGGGTTCTGTGTTTTTTTTTTTTTTTTTTTTTTTTAAATGAGCCAGGCACTACACTCACGACCTCATTGGTTAGTTCTCTTATTCATACGATTTCATCGATTCTCAGCAAGGTGACATGATACATACAGCCTCCTGTAGCTTGTGAGTCTCCAAGGCAAGACTAGAGCCCAGTGATTAATAGACTCTCAAGCCTCACTTGTAACAGCTCAACACATCTACCTCTGAGAAAGGTAAAGTGGACACAAGGACTTGACCCTTGCCTTCTGAAAGCACTTGATCTGGGTTCCAGCACTGGCTGCCAGGAGCTGACCTTGCTTAGACTGGTGTTGCTCTGCTGCTTTTTGGCCATCTAATCTCAGCTGGCCTAGGCGTGTACTGAAAACTCTAAAGCAGGGTTGCAGGCAGGAAGCTGGCACAAGTTCACATATGTGTG
Organism: Macaca mulatta; assembly: GCF_049350105.2. Taxonomy (NCBI): domain Eukaryota; kingdom Metazoa; phylum Chordata; class Mammalia; order Primates; family Cercopithecidae; genus Macaca; species Macaca mulatta. Next base: position 185,074,510 of record NC_133408.1, read on the forward strand.
CGGTTTGTCTGCTTGTGTGCACTGCTGGATCAGGCAGAATAAATCAGAAAAAAACTTCAGCAGCCTCTGGACTTTCTTCCTATTCCATTTGTTCCCTTCCTATCCACCGTTCCCCTCCCTGACTTTTCTACCAGTATGGCCCCATCCTTCCAGCTGCGGCTCCCTTCCTCTCCATGCCTTAGTAAACCACTTGGTTCACCACTTGGTTCACTTGGTTCACCACTTGGTTCACTTGTGAAACCACTTGGTTCACCACCAGTGGTGCTTAATCCATACTTCAGCAAACAGCCATCATCTTAAAAGCATTGTATATAATAAACTTTTGAATATTTCTAACAAACTGGTTTGTAAACTTGTGAATTGATAATACTTATTGTTTCTTCATTCTTTTCATTATATAATTTTGGGCATTTTCTTTTTAAAGACAGTTTCATTTCATAAGGGAACTGTAGGTAGGATGATATGACATATATTTTATAACTTTTAACATCTATGGATGTAAAATAAATTAGTAGGTGAAGGAAAAGTGAGAAGATTGAGATTCATGGTCAGCATGGGAATTGGTGCTATGCCACGTTTTATCAATCTGTGCTGACCCAATTCTTTGCTAATATGGACAATAAGGAGTGTGCTCTATTTATGAGCCTGAAGGCCCAGGGTCGGATAACTTCAGCAGTATTTTAAAGCATCACTTTTTCACTCATGGATTCTCTCTCATATATCATGAGTCCGGTCTGCTCAACCATTTCATGCCTATCAGCATATACACATGCTCTCAAACCATCCATCTTAAAATAAATAAAAACCACTCCAAAAGAAAAAACAAAACCTCAAATGTCCTTTGACACCACATAAACCTTCAGCTAACACCACATATTTTTCCCTTTTTTATAGAAAAATCTCTTAAAACTGTGTTCTAACTTCACTGTCTTCCACTTCTCACATCTTTTAAGTCCATCCAATTTGACTTCCATCCCAATGATTCAAATATACTTCAATAAAATCATCACATTTTTTTTAATGTTGCCAAAATCTATGGGAACCCTTTTCTTATTTTATTAGCTTCTCAGGAATATCCAACCCAGTCCACTGTTTCCTCTTTCTTTCAACACTCTTTATTTTTATTTTTACTTTGTTATTTATTATTTATTATTTTTAAATTTTACTGTAAGTTCCAGGATACATGTGTAGAACGTGCAGGTTTTTTACATACATATAAGTCCATACTCTTCATATTGGCTTTTGTGATCCTGCACTCTCTTGGCTTCCCTCATGCCTTATTGGCTGATCCTTCTCAGTGTTGTTTCTTGGCCACTCTCTTATCAGATCTTTTAAATCTGGAATGTTTTAGGGCCAGTCCTAGTCCCTCTTCTCTTCTAACTACTCGGTCTTCTAGATGATATCTTGTCTCCCAGCCTTAAATACTTTCTGTTACTGATAATTTAAATCTTTTATTATCAACTCATAGTCAATTAACAATAGGGAGTTTCAATAGTTTTAGACTTGTAAAAAATGGAGCCGCAACATCCCATCACAAACTTGTCCTTTTCCAAGTCTTCTGTAATTTCGGTAAAAATGGCTCTTTCCTCAACTAGTATCCAATTCTTTATACCTTAAAACCGTTTCTCAAATCCATCTACTCATCTCTATTTTCACTGCCTCCACCCAAATCCAGCTAGGATTATCTCTCACCTAGAAAAATGAAAATAGCCTCAAATCTTATCTTCCTGCTTCTCTCCTAGCCCTTCCCCAATCCATTCTTCACGTGTCAGCCACAGTGGTCATACACAAAAGCAGAAGAAAGCATGTTACTCCCTTGTTTTGTATCAATTTATTGGCTTCTCATTTCTCTTAGGAAAAATTCAGACATTTTCAATCTCTTTCAAGCATGTTAATAGGCCTATATCCTTCTCCAATTTTATCTCATATGGCTCACAATCTCCTGTAGTCTCCAGACAATCTGTTCTCCATTCTGATTATTTGGCACACAAAACCTTTCCTACCTCAGAGCCTTTGCAATTGCCATTTTTTATGCCTGGAATGCTCCTTCCTCAGCTCATATTATGGTTGGCTCTTATTTATCATGTTTTTCTTGACACATATACCAATACCACCTCCTAAGAGATTCCTTTTTAAGTGACCACAAAGTTGACTTCTCCCACTCTCTGTATCACATCCTGTTATTTTTCTTGTAGTCTTTATCAAATTTGGAAATGTCTTATTTAGATATTTATTTCTTATTTGCCTTGCTGTTAGCGTTTGTGATAAAAATAGGTACCTTGTCTCCATAATGCCTGAAATATAGTAGGCATTAAGTGTTTGCTGAATCCTGAGTCATAGAATCTTATAGTTGGCTTTGGGAAAGCAAGAGATATAAAAGCTACAGTATTAGTTGAAGCAAAACATCAAGTAAGATTAAAAAGCAGTGCCTAATTAAATTCCATGTGAAATGGATGGATAAGAATTTTTAAAAGCATCAAAAAAGGTAGAAAGCATTTGTAAGAGAAAAGGAAATATAGATATTAAGTAGAGGGAGATAAAGGGAGCCATGTTTTGTAAAAGGGGAAATTCAAGATTTTGAAGATATGAATTAAGTAGTTTGACCTAATGCATGATTTAAAGGTGAAAGAGCTGCAATCTTAGGATTAAACTACATTTTTAAGGCTTTAAATACTAGGTTGAGAAATTTGGACTTTTCATTGAGCAAAGAATCAGTAAAATACTGGGGCAAAGAAGCAGTAGTTGGTGTGATATATTAGAGGATAATTTAATGAAGCGGTCAATCACAAGTGAAGAAAAGAAGAGATGATGTAGAAGGAATGATTAGGAAACTATTATACTGGTACATGAAAGCATTGGTTAGAAATAGAGTAGCAGTGACTAGAATGAAAAGGAAGGAATGCATGTAGAAGACATTTCAGAGTAACTGGTAAGAATTGCTGATTAAATATGAATTGAATAAAGATGACAATGAATGAAAGATTACCAGAAGGCCATTGTTACCATAGGGAAAAAAGATAAAATTGAATCTGGGTCAAATACCTATCTATTTTAAAGGGAAAAACAGTATCATTATTCACAGGTGATATAGTTGTGTACTTAAAACATTTGAAAGAATCTATGAATGCACAATTAAAGTTAAGAAGTGAATATAATATATGTGTTGGATGTAAAGCCAATATATAAGAATAAATTTTAAAATAAATAAGTTTTAAAATATATTACACTAGGAGACAATAATAGACAATAAAATTTTAATAAGATTTGATAAATAAAAGCATAAACAGACATCAAATTCCTAGGAAAAAACGGAATGAAAGCTGTGAAAAACCTCTACACAGAAAACTACAAAACTTTATTAAAGAGGAATTAAATAAATGAGGTGATAATCTCTGCTCATAGATTGTAATATTGTAAAGATGTTGATTATCCCCCAAATCTATAGTCTCAATACAATATCAATCAAAATTAATTTCTGGGAATTGACAAACTTATTCTAAAATTAATCTGGAAAGGCAGAATTGTGCTTGGGCTGTGTGCTGAAGAGTGCCTTGTGCGGTGCTGATAACACCAAGGTTGCAGTGAGCTAACTTGCAGGTGCTTGGTGATTAATTGAGCGCAGATGTCCTGGACCATGAAGAAAGGCAGACAGATATAGCTTATCTGCTTTTTCTTTCTGCCTTCCCCTGCTCCTCACCCCTTTTCTTTTATTATAACTCCACAGCCATGTGACTTGATTTGGCCAATCAAACACCTGCAAAGTTGATGTTGGTACAGGCTTAAAAAAATGCTTCTACATTTCTGTTTCCTTTTTCAGCATCTTGCCACTACTATGAGAACACATGTAGGCTGATCCGCTGTGGGAATGTGTATTAGTCTGTCTGCATTGCTATAAAGAAACACTTGAGATTGGGTAATTTATAAAGAAAAGAGGTTTATTTGGCTCACAGTTCTGCAGGCTGTACACAAAGCATGGTGCCAACATCTGCTTCTGGTGAAGCCTCAAGAAACAATCATGGGAGAAAGGGGAGCCATCATATCCATGGAGCAAGAAAGAGAGGCAGAGGTGCCAGGCTTCTTTAAACACCAGATCTTGTGAACTCATTACCACAGGGAAAGCACCAAGCCATTCATGAGGAATCCACTCCCATGACCCAAACACCTCCCACAAGGCCCCACCTCCAGCACTGGGGACTACATCTCAACATGAGATTTGGAAGGGAAAAACATCCAAACTAGATTAATGTGAGATGCATTTTTTTCACATATTTATTTGTGTATTTACATTTAAAGTTTACACACATGCTGTAACTCCAATGTAATAAAAAACATAAGCCCTTAACATATAGAAACAGCTCTGAGACACAGTATTCTCTTTTTTCTTATGTCTCTCATAGAAAATAAATGGTTCAGGAGGACTAGAAAAAAACAGCTTAACAGGAGTATGGGATAGACATTGATAGCATGGCTAAGGGGATGCCAAAGAAGTAAAAATACAAATCCATACAAAAATCTTTAATGCTTAATGTATCATTTCAGCTAAGGCCACCTTAGAGTAGCTAGTCTCCAGCCCAGCAGCCAGCTAACCAAAGACAGATGAATGAACCCCATAGTGATCAGCCAAACTTAGCACAGATCAGCAGAACTGCCTATCGACCCATAGACATGTGAGAAATAAAAATGGCTGCCGTTTAAAACGTCTAAGTTTAGGTATGGATTGTTAATCGATGATAGCTAACTGATATAATGAAGGAGATATAGGACTAAACAAAACACACAGAAACCCTGCCTCCATATTTCTTATTCCCAAGTAATAAGTAGGCTGTATGTCAGGTGATGATAAATGCTATGGTAAAAATAAAGGAGTGTAAGATACATACGGAGATTTGCTTTAACACAGCTAAATTATGTTTGTACAATAAATATTTCATGTTTAAATCACAAAAATAAACTTTTTTCACAATTTCCCTTTTTTTAAAAATAAACTTTTTACTTTAGAGAAGTTTTGGATTTATAGAAGAAATTGTGAAGATAGTTGTGAGAGTTGTCATATACTCCATGCCCAGGTTCTCCTATTTCTAACATCTTACATCAGTATTGCACGTCTGTTAAAATTAAGGAGTCATTACTGATAAATCATTAAGTCCATGTGCCATTCAGTTTTTTGTAGTTTCTACCTAATGTCCTTTATCTGTTCTGGAATCCCATCCAAGGTTATGTTCTATTTCGTCCCCATGTATCCTTAGGATCCCCTTCACTCTCGCAGTTTCTCTGACTTTTCCTAGGTTTTGATGACTTTGACAGTTTTGAGGAATATTGGTCAGTTATTTTGTGCTGTTATTTAATTTAGATTTCTTGGATGCTTTTCTCATGATTACAAGGGGGAATCGTGTTCTTGGGAGAAAGACAACAAAGTTAAAGTGCCATTGTAACCACATCATATCGAGTACATGGCATCAACACGTCTTATCATGGTTGAAGTTAACCTTGATCACCTGACTGAGGGAGTGTTTGCCAGGTTTCTCTACCACAAAGTTACTCTTCCTTCTCCTTTTCCAATTTGTATTTTTTGGAAAAAAGTTATCATAAGCAGCCCAGAATTAAAGAGCGGGGAGTGATGCTCCATCTCATTGGGGGGCATATCTACATAAATTATTTGGAATTCTCTTGCATGGGAAATTTGTCCTTTTTCTCCCATTTATTAACTTAATTATTTTAATATTAATGCAGATCCCTAAATATTTATTTTCTCTGTTGGGACAATCCAATACTAATTTACTTACTTTGTTGCTTGAATTGCTCTGTCTTTGGCACTTGAGAGTTATTTCATTTGGTTCCTCTGTCCCTTCGACATGCCTCCATGACTGTGTGTGGGTGGGTGGGGTGTGTGTGTGCAATGTGCATTTACTTCCTTTCTTCCTGGCACTGTAAAACGCTTCAAGATTATCTGGTATATTTCCTGCCCCAGTTCTAGATTCAGCTATTTCTCTAAGGAATTGAACTCTAGTTTTTTATTTTTTGTATTTTGGGTGTGTGTTTTTTTTAATTGTAGAATAGTATTAGCACTAAACTCTAGGTGCTAGGTGTGCTTATTGCTATTAGGTGGTTGTTCTAGGTTCTCAACTGACAGAATAATGGAATATGCGTGCATAGACAATTGCCTTTTGAGAAATTCAGATTTTATCTACACTTTTTTGATTACTATAGTTAAAATATACGTATATGGCCGGGCGCGGTGGCTCACGCCTGTAATCCCAGCACTTTGGGAGGCCGAGGCGGGCGGATCACAAGGTCAGGAGATCGAGACCACGGTGAAACCCCGTCTCTACTAAAAATACAAAAAATTAGCCGAGCGCGGTTGTGGGCGCCTGTAGTCCCAGCTACTCTGGAGGCTGAGGCAGGAGAATGGCGTGAACCCGGGAGGCGGAGCTTGCAGTGAGCCGAGATCGCGCCACTGCACTCTAGCCTGGGCGACAGAGCAAGACTCCGTCTCAAAAAAAAAAAAAAAAAAAAAAAAAAAATATATATATATATATATATATATATATATATACGTATATGAAAAGTAGTTTATTGTTTTCCTATAAGGACATAACCTCTGTAAGTTTGCTATTATAGTTCTCAATAACTGGAAAGAAATTTTATACCTTCAAGAACAATTCTTAAACTCGCATATTTAGAAGAAAATATTTCTTCCCCACGTATTATCCTTAATAGTGTTTGGTTACTGATTGTGTTACCTGGTAGTGGTATTTAAGATACTATTGAGGCAAGTAACACCGAATAACTTTCACAAATCCCTTGACTTGCCAATTACCAGCTTTTCTTGATTAAAACCTCAAAACATCTGTTAAAGAAGACACTTAAGTAAGTAGAGCCTGCACAATGCTACTTTTTATATAGTCACTTTCATATAAGGCAATGAGGGAAGAAGACACTTTTATAGAGTAGTCAAGGAAGGACTCCCTGAAATCTTGAGGGCATACCAGAGTACAAATATATCTATGTTTTAAAATAGTGTTGACTGGATTAGAAAAACTGAAAGATAATAAAACTATTAGGCAAATCAAAGAAGAGATGTTTCATGTATGAGATTATACTAACAGAGTACTATAAGCATCAAAACATTCTAGCTCAATGTGTTAACATTATATTTTTTCTCTGAAATGTATTTGAAATACTTTTAGATTCCACAGCTAAAGTCTGTACTGAACTAAATTTTTGCATTTTCATCTTGGGTTTATAATTATTAATATGTGTATCATTTTTTTCAGGCAAAATGTTGATAAACTCTGAAACACTAAGTTGTATAGTTAATTTTAAACCTATTAAACTGCCCCAGCATGTTATGTTACATGAGTTAAAATGCCTGTTTTTTATGATTATAAAATATTTTAGGTGTATAAAAATGTATAGAGATTAATGTAATGAACAGCTTTGCAGTCAACACAGAGTTTAAGGAAAAAAAAAAAAAGTCATTACAGATATAGTTACTGACCCTCCTTTTTTTTCTTCTATTTCATAAGCTTTTCCTCCAGACTTAATCACTATTCTGAATATGGTGTTTGTCACTTTTTCATGCTCTTATGCTTTTAGGGTAAGTGTGTGGATCCATAAATATCATATATTAAAGTATTTCATCTTTTCATACTTTAATATGTCGCTCTGTATATAGCATTCTGGAACTTGCTTTTCTCATTCCCAATTATGTTTTGAAACTTGTTTGTATTTCTTCACCTAATTCTTCATAGGGGTTAGTAAACCAGAGTCTGCAGGTCAAATTGAGATTGCTTCCTGATTTTGTAAATAAAGTTTTATTGGGATATTAGCCATGGAACATGGTTTGGTTTCTGGATTGTCTGTGACTTATTTTGTGCTACCATAGCAGAATTGAGTAATAGTGTCAGAAACTGTATGGCCCACATAGCCTGAAATATTTACTATTTGATCTTTTACTGCAAAAGCTTGCTGACTTCTGCTGTAAGTCATGCAGTTCATTTGCTATATTGTATTCTAGTACATGGAGATTATGTAATTTGTGAACTTTATTTAGTTTTCACCCTATTGCTAAGTAATTACAATTTTTCCAATTTAAATATCTCCAACTTTTCTTCCTGTACAGTTCCTGACTTTCACAAGCTGTCTAGTTTGATGTATCTAATATGATAAGAAATGGGAAATTATACAACTAGACTTATTGATACTGAGTGTAAAATATGAGGAAGAGAACACTGAATGAGAATTTTGGAAATATCTATATTAGTTTAGGACATTTATTACAGCATAGAAGTCTTGTTTTTCTCATAATTTTAATTACTCAGCTATGTTCCTGATGGTTAAGGTTTCTTTTGGGGCAGTAAAGTGTTCCTGTATTATGTGCAATGAAATATGGCAGAGGCTTTGGAGAATGTGAAACTGAAGAAATGTAGGTTGATCCCTCAGCACATAACCCATCCCTCTTGGCAAAATCTCAACTCTGGCGATAAGAAAAATACAAAGGTGTGACCTTCAAAAGAAACCAGTGAAATACTCACAGCGACAGATGCCCAGCAAAAACACTTCCTGAAATAAATTACAGATTGATGGTGGAACTGAAAAGAGAGAAGTTAACACTGAAAAAAATCCTTCAGCTGTTCTTTAAGGGATCAAGAGAATGAAATACACCTGCCTGCTGGTAAACATGCAAAGCAAGACCTTCCCGTCGATCACCTTGTGTTGTGAAAGCCAGCAACATTATTCTGACTTCAGAATCTTGAATTTCCTTAATGAGTTCTCTGCTGGAATATCACAAGCTGTTCTATTAAATCCGTTTCCGGAGACTTAAGCAGCATTTGTATTAAAATGATTCTATATCTATCATTTTGGTAGAAGAAGAAAAAATGAGACTGGCTGAAGGAGAATGCAATGTGGCTTCCCTAAACCTGAATTTATTCTATTTTTCAACCTTCTCCTCACACAAGTGCTTCCTAATGTAGGCTGAAGCCATCCATTTAAGCATGACTTATTCATGTTCAAAAATGATTGATTTAGACAGCCAATGAAATGCTGAACTCCCCATTCCTATTGCTTGACATACTTGCACTACAGATACTGATGGTTTAAAGCAGCAAGATTGACTATATGCAGGATGAGCCAGAATGCCAAGATGGATCAGTGATAGCCACGTTGACTTTTAAATACAGTTATGACCATAAAAGTGAGTGGGTAAGAATGGTATTATGAGAGTCCATTTATCCCTCAAGTGACTTCTATGGAGTTTGCATAGTTTAAGCCACAAGAAGAAATAGTTTTCTTACCCAAGAGTTTGCAAAAGATATGCTGATATTGGTAAACTGAGATCTACCTTAAATATCATGGTCAGGTATGATATATTAGTAAATAATCCAGCAAAAATGAGGGTGTTTAAAGAGGCTGAAGCTAGTTTTTCCAAACCTGCACTTTTAAGGCATTATTTCTAGGGCTAATTTATTTTTAATTTTCAGTCAAAGTGAGAACAACCTATCTACACATCAAATCCTAAGGGGTGGATGAAAGGATGTTATCTTTATAAGAAAAATTAACATTTTTTTGGACACGAATTTAAAATAAACAATCCAACTATAGATAATATTTAACTCCTGTAAAGGAAACTTTAAAGGCAGTTGACTTTGTTTCTTGTGGAACTTTCATAAGGAAATTTATAATTAGCCAAACATATTTTAGAATTATGGAGAAAATAAGGAAGCTCACCTTTTCCCTCCCTCCCTCCCTCCCTCCCTCCCTCCCTCCCTCCCTTCCTTCCTTCCTTCCTTCCTTCCTTCCTTCCTTCCTTCCTTCCTTCCTTCCTTCCTTCCTTCCTTCCTTCCCTTCTTCCCTATCCATTTCCTTTTTTTCTTCCACATTTATTCCAATATTTATTGGACACCATCTACATGGGAAAATGTTCAGTAGGCTCTGGAAGGTGTGCACATGTACAGTATGCAAATGTATGTAAATATATATGTATTTTTGTGTATATGTGTTACCCAGCCTCTCTTCTTCCTGGCTTATTCTTGTGTTTTATTATTAGCCAAGTATTCTATTACTATTGATACTGGATGTATTAGTTGATGAGATACACATCAACTATAGGTATGTATATCTCCTGTCCTCCCATAGTTTGTACCTTGTGATTTTCCTAGGGACTTTCCATTTAAATGAGTAGCCCAGGGATTATTTTAAGGACAGAAAACAGTTCCTATATGATAGTTTGTAAAACCAGTGGAAAAGCTAAGCAGCATATGCCTCTTATACTGTTTGTGTTGAATTTATTAAGAAATATTTTGTGTCATCACAGGTATGTGCTGAGTTTTTATTCCCAGCATCACAAATTCTGCTGACATTAAGGATACCAAGAAATATCAGGGGGTGGTCTCTATTCTGCAGACCATAGAAGTATTTGAGAAGAAAAGATTTTATTTAAAAAGTAAATAAAAATATGCTGTTTTTCCATAATTATTCTCTAAGCCAAGACAATACACAATTTTGTTCATATCATTTTGCCCAAGAGGAGGAATTTGAAAAGGAGCTAATCGGTGGTGTTAAGTGCCATATAGGAGATTTTAAACTGGGAAAATATCATTGAGTTGGGTGCTTAGATAGTTGATCTTTGATGAGATAATTTCAGCATAAGCCTGGAGGCTAAAAAAGAAAATCAGATTGTGCTATTTCTTGACTTAAGGTGGAACCAACTCTGTGGGTGCAATTAATGATCCAGAGCTTTGCCGTGGGATCAGACTTCAGCTAGCCTGAAGGTGGAAACACATTCTTGTTGGATTTTTTCCTCTTCCTTATGCTGTTTCTCACTTCTTTCTTTTGAGGGCATTGCATTTAATAAATCACTGGAAGAAGAATCGCCATCTCAGACACAGCTTTAGAAGACCGAGGTGTATAAAGGAACCAGGGGACTGCAGAGATACAATGATTGAAATTAATTTGTGGTGGAGTTTATCACAATATTATGATGGTTGCTGGACTCTTGTTTGTTTTATCTAACTTTTCTAACTGTCCACTGCATTTGGAAAGGCAGCAGTGAAAAGAGCTGGTAGGTTAACAGGATAAAATGCAAGGAAATTGATTGTTCTGGAATGGATAATATGAAATAACTGAGCATAAGATGTAGGCTGGAAGAGAATATGTAAAATCTAAGGGTACAACTGTTAGGAAAGAGGGTTAAAATGAGAAAACAGAAGCTCTTTCTATTACATCAGTTATATTTGCTCTTGCCTCTACCTGTAGATTATCTTCAGTTTTTCAAGACTCTTTGACTCTGAACCTTCAAAAATTGTGTACCCCAAAAGAGAAAGAGCATGCCTTTGAGATAGATATAACAGTATAAGCTGTCTCCAGCAGATTTATAAACAATTCTTTACCACAGGAAAGATGAAGTCATATATTTATAGCTTGATGTTGTAACTATATTCAAAAACATCCAACAGTTAACTGGACCAATTACTAGAATACAGGAAAAATCAGCTTCAGAGATTACTCTTCTTCTTTTATTTATTAAAAGTTTTATATTTGAACTAATATTCCTGTATGGGGTTGAGTGTTTTAAACATTCTGATAGATTCCTTCCAAAGCAAATATGATCTCTTTAAAAATGTATCCTCCCCACTCCCTCCTCCCTCAAGTCAGGGCTGCTTTGGGAGAAGAAAATGGATCTGACTTGACCAGGGATTAATAATACTTTTAATTTTATTTTTCTTTTTCCAAATGAAGTCAGTACCCTTGTATGTCACTATCTACTGAAGGATGGTTTCCCATTGATTATTAAGAAAATTTATGCAAAAAAGCATATGCTGCAGGATAGAATTTTTGAACGTGTATTAGGAAAGAAATTAGAAAAACAAGTTTTTAGTCTCATTTTTGTCATCAACTATCTGTATGCTTGAGCAATTACTTTATTGTCCAATGTTTTCAGTTTCTTCATTTGATCAATGAAGATGTGTTGGTCTCTTCTATAATTTATAATTAGTTTATTGAATGTTTACTAAAGGGTTATTCTTTGTGTGCATTTGAGGAGTAGCACAAGTTCCTTGCCTCAAGAAGCTCATTGTGTAGAAAGATGCTCTCTATGAATCAAATCAACAACTTGAATTTTCAGAAGAGATCAGTTAATGTACTTTCAGGGGAACAGGAATACAAGGCTATTTTAGGCATATGAGGTGACGGAGAAATGAGCGTAAAGATTATAGCAGCAAGAAGACTACAAACTACTCTTCACCTGAAGTCCTGAAACTTTTTCCTGAAAAACTGCAAATACATCTTAAAATGTAATGCAAGCTGGACTCAGATTAATAACTGAGAGATGTCATTGAAAAAGTAGACATAATTGTATAACCTGATGGCACTGTGGCCAGTTTTATTTATTACTATCAAGTTTTAATAGATTTACTTCTTACTTTCAGCTACAAGGACATTATCAAAACTGTTGAGTATTGCTTATCAATTTGCTCTCCTTAGTGTGAATAAAATATAGACAAGGTGTCCACTTTCTGTTGAATTATATTTGTCATTTTGAATTTTTTGATAATTTACATAAAACAGTGTTTATGATAAAACCCGATTGTAGTTCTTTTATGTGTTTCTGAAGGAACACATTCTATTTATGGCATTTAAGAAAGTCCTTAATTTTTACTCAAGCCTGGGTCATATTGTTTTGATATAATTTTATATAAATATGAACTCTGTTGTTAACATGGTATTTTAAACATACAATAAAATTTAAACATTTGGAAACAAAAACGGAAGTGATATGGTTTGCATTGACATATGCTCATATCTAGGAGTTCTAAAGAAAACTGCTTGAGAAATAGTAAGATACAAATTCATATACTTCAAGTTATGTGATTGGATTATTGTCAATACTGTATGATATTCTAAGAAAATTTCGGAAAGACAGAATTTATTTAAAGTATCACAGAAAAGCTACTTTTAAAAAATATCTTGAATATGCTATAGTATTTGGTGAGAATAAAGAGTAAAATTCATTCAAACAATACCAGGTAGAGTGAAACATCCAAAGATGTAAAAAAACACATTGTTTAAAAAAAAAAAAAAAAGAAAACATTGTTGTCCTTGAGATACTTTGAGCTAATTGGAGAAGACAAAATGGCAACATGGCAAATGCCATATTCTTGGTTACAGACCTCAAATGCTACGGAACCACAAGAAGAAGACATGAAGACATCATGGGACTGGGACAGTCAGGGAGGCTCAAGAAAGTTCAATATCTTAAGGTCATTAGGGAACATTATTTGACTGGATGAAATGTGAAATAATGGAAAATACATGTACTATCAGGATTGTAAAATGGTCATGTGAGCAAGGAAGGGCTTTAAATTCTAAAGATTATGAATGAATAGCATTGACAATAGCTGCCGCCGCTTAGTCATCTCTTAATGTGTGGTGTGAAGAGTACTATGTTATTATCTATTCTAATCCTCATAATAGGCTTATTATTCTCACTTTTCAGATAAAAAAACAGAGGCTCTGAAAGTGTTTATATTATTTTCCTAGATGTCACAGCCCAGAAGTGATGAAGCTGTCATTTGATTCTAAATGTGTCTGGCTCTAATTCTCTCCATTTTTCATTGTATAGCTTCTCTTCGAAGATTTTTTTTATTTTTGAGGCAGAGTTTCACTCTTTTTGCCCAGGCTGGAGTACAATGGCACAATCTCTGCTCACTGCAACCTCTGCCTCCTGGGTTCCAGAGATTCTCCTGCCTCAGCCCCCCGAGTAGTTGGGATTACAGGCACGTGCCACCACATCCAGCTAATTTTGTATTTTTAGTAGAGACTGGGTTTCGCCATGTTGGCCAGGCTGGTCTTGAACTCCTGACCTTCAGTAATCCACCTGCCTTGGCCTCCCAAAGTGCCAGGATTATAGGCGTGAGCCACTGCATCAGGCCCTCTTTGAAGATTCTCAGGCAGAGTAGAGCTATGCCACATTGCTAATCAAGAATGATTACTCATTCAGTGCTGCAGATGATGAATTGAAGGGGGAAAAGACAAAAGATAAGGATGGTAAATGGAGCACATTGGCTGTACCTCTTTTTTTTTTTTTTTAATTTTCAACCTTTTTGTAGATTAAAGGGTACACACACAGGTTTGTTATCTGGGTTAATTGCATGACATTGAGGTTTGGGGTCCTAACAATCCTGTCATACAGGCAGTAAGCACGATACCCAACAGGCTCTTCTTCAGTCCATCCACTCTACCCCAAATAGTGATCTCTTGTGTCTATTGTGTCCATCTTTATGTTCATGTGTATTCAATGTTTAGTTCCCACTTACAAGTGAAAACATATGGTATTTGGTTTTCTGTTCTTGCATGAGGTCACTTAGGATAATGGCCTCCATCTCTATCCATGTTTGTGCAAAGAACATTATTTCATTCATTTTTATGGCTACATGGTATTCCATGATGTATATGTACCAGATTTTCTTTACTGAATTCACTGCTGATGGACACCTAGGTTGATTACATGTCTTTGCTATTGTGAATAACACTGCAGTGAACATGTAGGTGCGTGTGTCTTTTTGATAGAATGAATTATTTTCCTTTATCTATGCAGTAGTGGGACTGTTGGGTTGAATGGTAGCACTATTTTAAGTTCTTTGAAAAATCTCCAAACTGCTTTCAACAGTGACTGAATTCATTTGCATTCCCACCAACAGTGCATAAGCGTTCCTTTTTCTCTCTAGCCTCACCAACATCTGTTATTTTTTGACTTTTTAATAATCATCATTCTGACTGCTGTAAGATGATTTCACACTCTAGTTTTGATTTGCATTTCTCTGATGATTAGAGATGTTGTACATTTTTTCATGTTTGTTGGCTGCTTGTATGTCTTCTTTTGAGAAGTGTCTGTTCATGTCCTTTGTCCAATTTTTTTTTTTTTTTTTGAGACAAAGTCTCACTCTGTTGCCCAGGCTGGAGTGCAGTAGCATGATCTTAGCTCACTGCAGCCTCTGCCTCTTGGGTTCAAGCAATTCTCCAGCCTCAGCCTCTCGAGTAGCTGGCGTTACAGGTGTGCGCCACCATGCCTGGCTAATTTTTTGTATTTTTAGTAGAGACAGGGTTTCACCATGTTGGCCAGGATGTCTTGATCTCCTGACCTCATGATCTGCCTGCCTCGGCCTCCAAAAGTGCTGGAATTACAGGCATGAGCCACTGCATCTGGCCCTTTGTCCAATTTTTGTTATTTATTTTTTTTATTTTCTTTTTTCTTTCTTTTTTTTTTTTTTTTTTTGAGACAGAGTCTCACTCTGTCACCCCGGCTGGAGTGCAGTGGTGCTATCTTGGCTCAGTGCAAGCTCTGCCTCCTGGGTTCACGCCATTCTCCTGCCTCAGCCTCCCGAGTAGCTGGGACTACAAGCACCCACCACTATGCCCGGCTAATTTTTTGTATTTTTAGTAGAGACAGGGTTTCACCATGTTAGCCAGGATGGTCTCGATCTCCTGACCTTGTGATCCGCCCACCTTGGCCTTCGAAAGTGCTGGGATTACAGGTGTGAGCCACCGCACCCTGCCCCTTTGTCCAATTTTTAATTGGACTGTTTGATTTTGCTTGTTGATTTAAGTTCCTGGTGGATTCTAAGTATTAGATCTTTGTTAGATGCATAGTTTGCAAATGTTTTCTCCCATTCTGTAGGCTGTTTATTCTGTTTGTAATTTTTTGTTGTGTGCAAAGGCTCTTTAGTTTAATTAGGTCACAGGCCTATGTTGAGAAGGGTATTTCCTAGATTTTCTTGGATTTTCATATTTTGCGCTCTTAGATTTAAATATTTCATCCATCTTGAGTTATTTTCATATATGGTGAGAGATGTGCAGGTTTATTTCTGGATTCACTATTCTATTTCTTTGGTCTATGCATCTGTTTTTATACTAGTACCATGCTGTTTTGGTTACTGTAGCCTTACAGTATAGTTTGAAGATGTATAATATGATGCCTCCAGCTTTGTTCCTTTTGCTTAGGATTGCTTTGGCTATTCAGGCAGTTTTTGTTTCCAAATGAATTTCAAAATAGATTTTTCTAATTCTGTGAAAAAGGATGTTGGTATTTTGATAGGAATAATGTTGAATCTGTAAATTGCTTTAGCAGGTATGGCCATTTTAATGATATTGATTCTTCCAGTTCATGAGCATGGAATATTTTGTCATTCATTTGTGTCATTTCTAATTTATTTCAACAGTGTTTTGTAGTTCTTGTTGTGGAGGTCTTTCACTTTCTTGGTTAGATGAATTTCTTAGGTGTTTCATTTTCTTTGTGCCTATTGTAAATGGGATTGTGTTATTAATTTGGTTCTCAGTTAGAATGTTGTTTTATAAAAATGCTAATGATTTTTTAACATTGGTTTTATATCCAGAAACTTTACTGAATTTGTAAATTCCAGGAGTCTTTGGCAGAGTCTTTAGTGTTTTATATATATATAAACATATTGTCATGAAAGAGAGATAGTTTGACTTCCTCTTTTCCTATTTGGATGCCTTTTTTTTGGTTTCTCGTGTCTGATTGCTCTATCTAGGGCTTCCAGTACTATGTTGAATAGGCGTGGTGAGAGTAGGCATCCTTGTCTTGTTCTAGTTCTCAAAGGAAATGATTCTAACTTTTGCCCATTCAGTCTGATGTTGGTTGTGGGTTTGTGATAGATGGCTCTAATTATTTTGGGGTATTTTCCTTTAATGCCTAATCTGTTGAGGATTTTTATCATGAAGAGATGTTGAATTTTATTGAAGGCTTTTTCTATATCTATAAAAATGATCATATAGTTTTTTATTCTGTTTATGTGGTGAATCACACTTATTGATTAAAGCATGTTGAACCAACCTTGCATACAAAAAAAAAAAAAAAAAAAAAAGGCCCACTTGATCATGGGAAATTAACTCTTGATATGCTGCTGTATTTGGCTTGCTAGTATTTTGTTGAGCGTTTTTGCATCTAAATTTATCAGAGATATTGTCCTTAAGTTTTCTCTTTTGTTGTGCCTCTGCCAGATTATGGTATCAAGATGATGCAGGCTTTATGGAATGAGATAGAAGCACCTCTCCCTCAATTTTTTTTGGAAAAGTTTCAGTAGGATTGGTATCATTTCTTTGTACATCTGGTAGAATTAGTCAATAAATCTGTCTGGTCCTGGGGTCTTTTATGTATATATATATATTTTTTGAGACAGAGTCTCACTCTGTCGCCCAGGCTGGAGTGCCGTGGCTGGATCTCAGCTCACTGCAAGCTCTGCCTCCCAGGTTCACGCCATTCTCCTGCCTCAGCCTCCTGAGTAGCTGGGACTACAGGCACCCACCACCACGCCCGGCTAGTTTTTTGTATTTTTTAGTAGAGATGGGGTTTCACCATGTTAGCCAGGATGGTCTCGATCTTCTGACCTCGTGATCCACCTGTCTTGGCCTCCCAAAGTGCTGGGATTACAGACTTGAGCCACCGTGCCCGGCCGCTATATTTTTTTAAATTACTGATTCAATTTCTTAACTTGTTACTGGTCTGTTCAGGTTTTCACTTTCTTTCTGATTCAATCTTGGGAGGCTGTATGTTTCCAGAAATTTATCCATTTCCTCTAGATTTTCTAATTTATATGCATAGAGGTGTTAATAATCTTGTCTAAGGATCAAAATCTCACATATCAATACTAACTCTGAATGTAAATGGTCTAAACTCCCCACTTAAAAGATCTAGAGTGGGCCGAACACAGTGGCTCACACCTGTAATCCCAGTACTTTGAGAGGCCAAGGCAGGCAGATTACCTGAAATTGGGAGTTTGAGACCAGCCTGGCCAACATGGTGAAACCCTGTCTCTACTAAAAGTAAAAAAATCAGCCAAATGTGGTTGCACGCATCTGTAATCCAGCTACTCAGGAGGCTGAGGCAGGAGAATTGCTTGAACCCAGGAGGCGGAAATTGCAGTAAGCTGAGATCATGCCACTGCGCTCCAGCCTGGGAGACAGAGAAAGATTCCATCTCAAACAAGCAAGCAAACAAACAAACAAACAAGACATAGAGTGGCAAGCTGAATGAAAAAGCAAGACCTAACTGCTGTTTTCAAGAGACACATCTCACATGTAATGACACTCACAGGCTCAAACAAAGGGGATGGAGGAAGTTCTACCAAGCAAATGAAAACCAAAAACAAAAAAGAGCAGGAGTTGTTATTCTTTTATCAGATAAAATAGACTTTAAATGAAAAACAATCGGGAAAGACAAAGAAGGGTACTACATAATGATAAAGGGTTCAATTCAACCAGAAGACCTAACTATTCTAAATATATATGCACCCAACATAGCACCACCCAGATTTACAAAACAAGTTGTTCTTTGCTTATGAAAAGACTTAGACAGCCACACAATAATAGGGGGGACTTTAACACCACACTGACAGTATTAGATAGATCATTGGGGCCGAAAACTAACAAAGAAATTCTGGGCTTAAACTTGACACTTGACCATTCAGACTGTAATGCATATCTACAAAGTACTGTATCCAACAGCAACAAAATATACAGTCTTCTCATCCATACATCAAACATATTCTATGCTCAACCACATGCTTTGCTGTAAAGCAAATCTTAATAAATTAAAAAAAAAAAACCAAAACCATATCAAGCACACTCTTGGACCACAGTACAATAAAAGTAGAAATCAATACTTAGAAGACTCTTAAAACTACACAAAAACATGGAAATTAAATGATTTAATTCTTCATAACTGAAATTTTTTCAAAGATGAACAACAAAATTAAGGCAGAAATAAAAAAATTCTTTGAAATTAATAAAAATAGAGACAAATTTACCAAAACTTTTGTGATACAGCTAAGGTACTCTTAAGAAAATTTATAATGCTAAATGCCTTCATCAAGAGACTAGAAACATCTCAAATTCATGACCTAACATTGCAACTAAAGGAACTACAGAAAACAGAACAAAACCCAAAGCAAGTAGAAGAGAAGAAATAACTGAAATCAGAGAAGAACTGAACAAAATTGAGACCCATATAAAAGTCCATACAAAAGATCAATAAAACTAAGAGTTTAGCTAGGTTAACAACAACAACAAAGAAAACAAAGAGAAGATCCAAATAAACACAATCAGAAATGACAAAAATGACATTACAACTGATTCCACAGAAATTGATTGTATTTCTATCTTTTCCATTTAATTCTTTTTAGTTTCCATCTCTCTGCTGAAATTACCTATCTAATTTTGCATGTAGTCTACCTTTTCCATAAACACCTCTAATATATTAATCAAAGTTCCTTATTGCATAGTTACAATTCTGTATCATATCTGAGTCTTGCTCCAATAATTGTGTTGTCTTTTCAGACTGTGCTTTCTTGCCATTTTGCATGCCTTGCTATTTTTGGTTTCACAAATATAGGGAAATAAATAATGAGGTACACAGACCTTTAGTGTATAGATTTATATTAACCTACTTAGGAGTGCTACATTTGACGTATGTTATTGCTGTGGTCACTAGAGGCTCCAAATTACCCTAGCAACCTTGGCTTTTGATCTTTCCTTTGTGTAGTTTTCCCAGCTGCACTGGAGGCTTGTTAACATGGTGGCTAGGTGTTCTGATGAAGTTTCCATCTTTAGAGTGCACATTTGGCCTGACTCTTGTGGGTTCTGTCTTCAAAAGCATCCCTCTCCTGGTGGAATAGAAATCCTCCAGGGTTCTCAGCCTTTGTTTTAGAAGTACTCTTAGTTGAAGATAACAGATTTTGTGTGACCTTAGGTGATACAGGGATATTGAAGCTGGTTAGAGCTGCCTTCCGTTAGCTGATATGGAATTTTACCTATGCTTTCAGGTGGTATCCTTTACCCTGCAGACTGAGCTTTTTGCTTCATATAGGACAAAGATCTGGACAGATTTTACAATGATTGCTTTCCACATTTCCCAAGTAGTACCACGGGGGACCTTTCTCCAGTTTCTCTCCTATTCTGCCTATAAAAGTCTGAAGAGAAATCCTCCAAAATGGAGGGGAACTTCCCAAGCCTTCAGGCCCGGGGGGTTTCATGTTTTCACTCTAGACGATCTATTCCTAAGAATTTTACGTTATAGTTTCTACTGACTTACATGGCACCCAGTAGTAGCTTCTTTGCCTGGTAAACAAATGCTTGACTTCCATGTTTCCCTGGAGGTTTCTGTCTCTTTTCAGGATGGCCATTTGTCCTATGACATTAGCTCTTTAATGAGTCCATGAAAGATCATTAATTTGCTGCATGTCCATCTTTCTTATTTTGTTGTAAGGACAGTGAGTTTTTCAGTTCACTACATGTTTATACTGAAACTGAAGTCCTCAATCCATTTACTTTAAACCTACTTGAGCCTCATATTTATAGTGGGTTTCTTTTGGGCAATATATAGTTCAATGTTGCTTTTTAAATCCAACCGGATAATATCTGCCTTGTAATTGGGGTGTTTGGACAATTAATATTTATAATGATTATTTGATTATGTTTAACTTTACCATCTTCCTGATTTTTTCTTATCAGATATGTTTTTTGTTTTCTTCTTTTCTGCCTTCTTGTGAGTTAATTCTTTTGGATTAATCTTGTGTTTATAATGATTGTATTTTGTCTTCTTTGCTTGTTCAATATAACTGTTTTTAATTTTATTAATTACATATTCATATTCTACAGATTTAACTTATTCTTGTCTACTCTCAAGTGATAATATAGCAATTATACTACTTCACATATAAGAACCCTATAGTTGTATACTTTCATTTCTTCCCTCCTGGTCTTTGTGCTATGTTGCCTTACATTTTACTTCTACATAGGTTATATACCTAGCAATTCAGTATTATTATTTTGTTTTAGTCAGTTGATTATCTTTTAGAGATATTTAAATAATAAGAACAAAATCACCTATGTTAATTTCTTTATGTAGATACAAGTTACCATTTAATATCTTTTTTTTTTTTTCTGCCAGGTAAACTGGCTTTAACATTTTTGTGCAACAGAAATTCACTGTTGGTAAATGCTTTCATTCTTTAGCATTCTAAACAAGTCATGGTTGCACCTCATTTTTGAAAGCTACTTTTGTCCAGGTATAAGATTCTCAGATGACAAGTTTTTTTTTTTTTTCCTTTCAGTGCTTTAAAGGTGTTGTTTACTGTCTTTACTTTTACATTGTTCAGAAACAGAAAGCTGCTACCATTCTTATTTTGTTGCTTTGTATGTAACTTTTCAATTTCTATGGTTGCTTTTACATTTTAACCTTTATCAATGTTTTTTAACCAATTTGATTGTGAAGTGTCTTGGCATTATGTGTTTGAATTTCCTTGTTCTTCAGGTTCATTGAGCCTCTTGAATTTATGAGTTCATAATATTTATTAAACTTAACAAAATTAATAGTTTTCTGTTCAAATATTTTTGTCTTTCCTCAGTCCTCTTCTTTCACTATTCCAATTTATAATATACATTTAAATATGTGTGTGTGTGTATGTGTAGTCATTTAAAGTTGTCTCAGAGCTCACTAATACTGTTTATTATTTTGAGAGCTTTATATCCTCTTTGTGTTTTATTTTGAATTGTTCTGTTTCTATGTCTTTTAAGTTCGTAAATTTGTTTACCAGCAATATTTAATACTTTGCTGTCCTATCTAGAATTTTTGTTGTTTTTATCTCACACATTTTGACTTTCATTTCAAGAAGTTCAATTTGGGTCATTTTTATATCTTTGCTTAACTTTTTGAACATATGGAATACAGTTAAGTACCTTTTAATATCCTTGTTTGCTATTTCTAACATCTGTGTCAGTTCTGGATAGGTTTCAATAGATTGAATTTTGTCCTCATTATTTGTCATATCTTCTTGCTTTTTTCATGTCTGTGAATTTTCAACTGAATGTAACTGTTAACTTTTATGACATTAGATGTATGTGACGTTTGTATTCCTGTTCGTGGCCTTGCCCTTTATTGTGGGTTGCAGTTCCGTTACTTGGAATTAATTTGATTGTTTCTGTAAAGCATATTAAGCTTTGTTCTGATCAGCAGCTGAGATATTTGTAGTTCATTTTATTCCTCTCTGGGCTTGCTTTTAAGCTTAGATAAGGTATATCTAGTGCGGTCTTTAGTGATATATATATTTTTTGATACTCGGATATGCTGATTAGTTGTCACTAGTCGATGTAATCAGTGACAAGAAAACATCATACTGTGATTCTCTGGAATCCCCATCCTGTATAAATTCTGGAAACCATTCAGGACTCAGGTTCACAAAGCCTTCTTTTCCTAACCTCATGGAGTTTCACTCTTCATGTACACTTCTTATTAGTCCGCAAAACTTAGGGGACATTCAGAAGATATTTTAGAGTCCTTTGTCTGCATGGCTCCCTCTTCTCTTGAAGTCTGACTTACAGCATCTACCCAACTCAGATCCTTTGAATTCTGTGCTCTGTTTGGAATTTCCCTTCCTGCTCCAAGGTTCAGAATGTAAAGTTGGGACAAATGTGGGGTTCATCTCATTCATTTTCTGTCTTACAAAAGATTAAAGTTCTGTGTTGTGGCTTCCTAAAAGTCTGTAAACTGGTGGTTTTATATATTTTAACCAGTTTTGTTATTAAGTTAGTAGAGTAAATCCAGCACTTGTTACTCCATCATAGCCACTAGTGGGTGTTAAAAAACCAAAGCAATCTGCAACATTATACTTGTCCAGAGCTATTTGCCAGTGGTAGACAGTGGTTGCCTCATACCTATCATAGGGCCTAGCGTGTGGGAGAGCTCCTTTCCATTTCCTTCTTCACCCTCAGGCCTAGGCAACCCTCCGTAGCTACCTTTCAGAGCACATCTCTCAGCACTCCTGTTTCTTCCCCAGGGGCAGATGTCAGCCACTGTGCATACAGTGAAGACCAGGGAGTGAGATATTTTCCTTGAATTTCTTATTCTGTCCTTAGTCTTAGAACCAGTACAACGTTTCTTAAAGGAGGTCTCTCTAGGCCGGGCGCGGTGGCTCACGCCTGTAATCCCAGCACTTTGGGAGGCCGAGGAGGGCGGATCACGAAGTCAGGAGATCGAGACCACACTGGCTAACACGGTGAAACCCCGTCTCTACTAAAAAATACAAAAAATTAGCCAGGCATGGTGGTGGGCGCCTGTAGTCCCAGCTACTCGGGAGGCTAAGGCAGGAGAATGGCGGGAACCCGGGAGGCGGAGCTTGCAGTGAGCCTAGACCGTGCTGCTGTACTCCAGCCTGGGTGACAGCGAGACTCCAAGACTCCGTCTCAAAAAAAAAAAAAAAAAAAAAAAAAAGGAGGTCTCTCTAAATTTTTACCACCCTACATCCAGTCTTTCTCATGAGCACTCAGTAATGGCTCATGAACGCCAATTGACATAGATTGCAGACACCTGTTTGTGTATTTGAGGGCTTTTAAAATGCTAGGCAAGCTTACAAGTGGCCTTTAAATATGTGTTAAAAGTTCAGCTGCTTTCTTTCTGAAGTAGTCCCACCTTATCTTCGAGGGATATGTTCCAAGACCCTCAGTGGAAGTCTGAAACCTGGGCCGGTACTGAACCCTATATATACTGTGTTTTTTTTTCTATATATGCATATCTACAATAAAGTTTAATTTATAAATTAGGCACAATAAGAGACTAACAATAATTAATAAAATAGAACAATTATACTAACATAATAAAAGGTATGTGAATGTGGTCTTTGTCTCTTAAAATATCTGATTGTACTGGACCCTGGGTGACTGAAACCGGAGAGAGTGAAACCACGTGTCAGGAAGGACCACTGCACCTGTTTCTGTGGTGACTTCCTTCTTCTATGTCATGTCTGCCAAAGATGAAACTCTTGTATGTCCCTTTATTTTTCTAGGAGGGGCTGTCATTTTTCTTAGTTCATTTGGTTATTTTGTGACATCGGCTCTCTGATGGGCTTAAAATAATCATGATTTCGTAAGATATCCAACTTTTCCTTGTCAGAGTGGCAATAATTTTCTTCAGTAAAATTCCACATGTTAAATGGAAGCAGAACCTCCTCGGTCACTCTCTTAACTCTGCTGTCATTATCCTGTCATCTTGTCAATCTCTACTCCGAAGGCATGGGTTTGGGGATTTTTTTTCCTTTTCCCTCCCCAGATCACAAGCAGATTATTGATGTATCCATGTATTCATTAATTCAACACACTTTGTTGAGTACTGAGGCTCTAACAATGTGTGATACTATTCAACATAAATAAATGGGTGATTCCAATTGATAGGAAACACTGTAATTCAAGATTCTTGAGTACTACAAGAACAATGTAGACCTCGATGGCAGCAACATGTAACCTAAGACATGGTATGTTGAATGTGATTTTATAAAGGCAAATACATGTAAGCTAACATCTGAGTAGGAATTACTCAGGTGAAGGAGTGGGTAGTGTCCCAGCATATCTAAAAGCATTGCTAAAGTGTGTGAGAAAAAAGGTGGCTTTTTCAGGAGAGAAATTAAATGTGGTTAGAGGAAAGCACATTTGAGAAAAGAGAGGAGGAAGGAGTAGCAGAAAGTGGAACTAATTGTAACCACCGACCAACTTATAAAAGGGTAATTAAACTAAGTTAAAAAGTTTGGGTTTCAGCAACAAAGAGGGTACTTGACACTTGGCAATAGCACCATCTGAACCTGTTTCTTCTTGTCTTCTTGTTTTTCTTCCCTATTCCTTGTCCTGCTTCTGATATGATTCCTTAATGGCTTTTAGTTCAGAAAGAAGAATACTTAAAATGTGAGTAAACACATCACAGCACTTCAAGTGGAGAAAAGAGTGTGTGGGAAATCATGGAAGAATTAATGTCTTCAAACAACCACTCAGTGTAGTTGGAGGATGGGAAGATTTTAGGTTAAAACTGCCAAATACATTAGAGATAGCTCACAAAGAGACTATCATTATTATTATCATAAAAGAGAAAACATAAAGTGAAATTTTTTATCTTTACCATTTTCAAATGTGCATTCCCATAGCATTAAGTATATTTCCACTGTTGTGAAAACAAACCTGTACAACTTTTTCGTCTTGCAAATCTGAAACTATTAAACAACAGCTTCTCTTTCATCCCTCCTCCCAGCTGCTGCTGACCAACGTTCTATGTTCTGTTTCTGCGAATTTGACTATGTTAGAGTCCACCTATTTGTGGGATTATACAGTATTTGTATTTTGTGACTGGCTTATTTTCCTTAGCATAATGTCATCAAAGTTCATCCCTGTTGTAGCATAGGACAGCATTTATTTCCTTTTTAAGGATGAATAATGTTCTGTTGTATGAATAGACCACATTTTGTTTATGCATTCATCTGTCCATGGACATTGAGGTTGCTTCTACCTCTTGGCTACTGTGAATAGTGCTGCTATGAACGTGGGTGTGCAAATGTCTTTTTGAGATCCTACTTGAATTTTTCTTTATAAGTTTTGGAACGGTCCAAATTTTTATATTAAAAAAAGCCCAAACAATAGGTACTATAGACTGAAGGTGTGTACCCCCCCAAAATTCATGTTAAAATGCTAACCCCTAAAGTGATGATGTCAGGAGGTAGGGTCTTTGGGAGGTGATTAAGTCATGAGGGTGAGGCCCTCCTGGATCGGATTTATAAAAGAGACCCCAGAGAGATCCTTCTCCCCTTCTGTCATGTGAGAAGTCAGCTAGAAGACTGCTATCTATAAACCAGGAAGCAGGCTCTGACCACACAGTGACTCTGTCAGTACCTTCATCTCGGACTTACTAGCATCCAGAACTGTGAGGAATAAATGAGTGTTGCTTAAGCCAGTGGTCTCCAACCTCTTTGACACCAGGGATGGTTTCATGAAAGACATATTTTCTGTGGATCTGAGGCAGAGGGGAATGGTTGCAGGATGACACTGTTCCTCTTCAGATCGTCAGGCATTAGATTCTCATAAGGAATGCATAAACTAGATCCCTCACACGTGCAGTTCACAATAGAGTTCATGCTCCTATGAAACTCGAATGCCACTGCTGATCTGACAGGAGGCAGAGCTAAGGCAATAATGCCCACTCACCTGCCACTCACTTCCTGCTGTGTGGCCCACTTCATAACTGGCCACAGACCAGTCTGTGGCATCATACTGGTCTGTGGTCCAGGGGTGGGGGACCCCTGGTTTAAGCCACCCAGTCTATGTTATTTTTGTTGTAGTAGCCTGAATGGACTAAGACAACATGGTTAAATCAATATTTGATGACTCACACACATACATATATGCACACATATGTGTTAAAACAACAGCAACAACAACTTCATGATATGGAGGATGTGATAGTAAGCTGTTAGCTAGCTTAAGCAGTATAAGAAAAGCTGAGTAATAACAAAATAATCACATGGGAACAGTTGGAGCTTAGCCATATAGTTTAGGAAAATATTAATATTTATTTTTGTATTTGTAGGCTTTGTAAATGCAGTAATTTAGAAATGATATGTGTCCAAATTTTCCAAATTAGAATTTTGGAAATGGGAATTCAGGAGCTGGGATGGATATGAAAATAATGTTTAATATTGTTATTTATTTGCACTATGATACTAAACAATTTTCTTATATTTTATCTCAGTTTATTAACTGGCAAATTGTTTATAATCATAACAGCATTATTTAACATGTAATATAAAACATTTTATTGCTTCTCTGTTGAAATCTGTTATAAGTTTGTAAAACTAAGTAATTATAAGTGATAATACTTTAAAAATATAAGTATACACATTTATTAATGATGTTATATCTATTTTCTAAACATTTCAAAACAAATTTATCTACCTTTAATAAATATTAAGAAATAGCATTTCTGGCGGCACTACAATTGTTTAAGTTTCATCGGTAGTTAAACATACTCTAGCTGGCTGTCAATATAAATTTTATTTTATACATTTTAGCTTCTCTAAGAATATCTCACTCCTTATTTTGTTATATACTTAATAGCAGTTCAATTAAGATGTAATTTGGTACTACTGGGGAAATATAATTAGCAAAATCACTTCCCAACCCAGAAAACCTCTCCACGAGGTTTTAAGAGAAGAAAACAATTAGTATTGAATAAGTATTAAAACAGAATGAGATGCGTATTATAGGCAATCTGCTTGAGAAATTACAAAGATAAAGATAAATCATACTCTTTTGTGTAATCAAGCAGAAATGTCAATTGTTTATGCTTACTCATGATAAACAATAACTAGTTCTCAAATAAGAGGAGTTAACAGCACTATTTGTTTATTATAAATGTATTGGTAATTTAGGTGACCATCTGTGTTCGTTAATTGGCTTTATAAAAAAACAAACTTTTCATGCTTTTATGATGGAAGAAAGTTTTGCAATTTGGAGAGAGGCTGCCCAAGATAGCTGTTATCCTTCCATGGAAACTAAGAGATAGGGCTGCTATCTACCTTGATTTTATTTTTAAAGAGATGGTTCCCAAGTCTTTGGGAAAGACAGTTCTAGGTTGTAAACCTGGTAAGAGGCTTATTTACCTATTTAAACATTTATATAAGTTTATGAGGTACAAGTGTAATTATGTTATATGCATAGATTATGTGTTGGTGAAGTTGGACATTTAGGGTATATACTACCTCAATAATGTACATAGTACCCATTAAATAATATCTCATCACCCACTCCCTCCTATCTACTGATCCTTCTGAGTCTCCATTGTGTATTATTGCACACTCTATGTCCATGTGAACAGATTATTTAGCTCCAATTTATAAGTGAGAACATACAGTATGTGTCTTTCTGTGTCTGACTTGTTTCACTTAAGATAATGGCCTCCAGTTCCATCCATGTTGCTGCAAAAGATATGATTTCATGGTTTTTTAATGGCCAAATAATATTCTACTATGTACATATATCATGTTTTCTACATCCAGTCATTCACTGATGGACATTTAATTTCATTCCATGTCTTTGCAATTGTGAATAGCATTGGGATAATATATGAGTGCATGTATCCTTATGATACAATGATTTCTTTTTCTTTGGGTATATACCCAGTAATGGGATTGCTGCACGAAATGGTAGTTCTATTTTTAGTTATTTGAGAAATCCCCACACTGTTTTCCATAGAAGTTGTACTAATTTATATTCCCATGAAAAATGGATATGGTCTGGCTGAGCCCCCACCCAAATTTCTTCTGAATTCCCACATGTTGTGGGAGGGACTTGGTGGGAGGTAATTGATTAATGGGGGCAGGTCTTTCCTGTGCTGTTCTCATGATAGTGAATACGTTTCGTGGGAGCAGATTATTTTAAAAAGGAGAGTCTCCCTGCACAAGCTCTCTTCTCTTGTCTGCCGCCATGTGAGATATACCTTTCACCTTCTGCCATGATTGTGGGGCCTCCCCAGCCAAGTAGAACTGTTAAGTCATTAAACCTCTTTCTTTTGTAAATTACCAAGTCTCAGGTATGTCTTTATCAACAGTGTGAAAATGGACTAATAGAGTAAATTGGTACCAGTAGAGTGGGGCTTTGCTGAAAAGATACCCAAAAATGTGGAAACGAGTTAGGCACTGGGTAACAGGCAGAGGTTAGAACAGTTTGGAGGGCTCAGAAGAAGACAGGAAAATGTGTGAAAGTTTGGAACTTCCTAGAGACTTGTTGAATGGCTTTGACCAAAATGCTGATAATGATATGGACAATGAAATCCAGGCTGAGGTGGTCTCAGATGGAGATGAGGTACTTGTTGGGAACTGGAGCAAAAGTGACTCTTGTTATGTTTTAGCAAAGAGACAACCAGCATTTTGCCCTTGCCCTAGAGATTCGTGGAACTTTGAAATTGAAAGAGATGATTTAGGGTATCTGGCAGAAGAAATTTCTAAGCAGCAAAGCATTCAAGAGGTGACTTAGGTGCTGTTAAAAGCATTGAGTTCCAAAAAGGAAGCAGAGCATAAAAGTTTGGAAAATTTGCAGACTGACAATGTGATGGAAAAGAGAACTCCATTTTCTGAGAAAAAATTAAAGCTGGCTGCAGAAACTCGTATAAGTAGTGAGGAGCCAAATGTTAATTGGCGAGATAATGGGGAAAATTTCTGCATGGCATGTCAGAGACCTTTGCAGCGACCCCTCCCATCACAGGCCCAGAGGTTCAGGAGGAAAAAATGGTTTCGTGGGCCTGGCCCAGGGTCCCTGTGCTGTGTGTAGTCTAGGGACTTGCTGCCCTGTGTCCCATCTGTTCCAGTGTGGCTAAAAAGGGCCAAGGTACAGTTGAGGTTGTTGCTTCAGAGGATGGAAGCCCCAAGCTTTGGCAGCTTCCACATGGTGTTGAGCCTACAGGTGTACAGAAGTCACGAATTAATGTTTGGGAACCTCCACCTAGATTTCAGAGGATGTATGGAAATATTTGGATGCCCAGGGAGAAGTTTGCTGCAAGGGTATGACCCTCATGGAGAACCTCTGCTAGGACAGTGTGAAAGGGAAATGTGGCATCAGAGCCCCTCCACAGAGTCCCCACTGGGGCACTGCCTAGTGGAGCTGTGAGAAAAGGGCCACTGTCCTCCAAACCACAGAATGGTAGATCCACAAACAGCTTGCACCATGTGCCTGGAAAAGCAGCAGATACTCAATGCCAGCCCATGAAAGCTGCTAAAAGGGGTGCTATACTCTTCAGAGCCACAGGGGTGTAGTTGCCTAAGGCCATGGGAGCCCATCTCTTGCATCAGTGTGACCTGGATGTGAGACATGGAGTCAATGAAAATCATTTTGGAGCTTTAAGATTTCACAATCCCACTGGATTTAGGACTTGCATGGGCCTGTAGCCCCTTTGTTTTTGCCAATTTCTCCCATTTGGAATGGCTGTATTTACCCAATGCCTGTACCTGCATTGTATCTAGGAAGTAACTAACTTGCTTTTGATTTTACAGGCTCACAGGTGGAAGGGACTTGCCTCATTTCAGATGAGACATTGGACTGTGGACTTTTGAGTTAATGCTGAAATGAGTTAAGGGACTGTTGGGAAGGCATGATTGGTTTTGAGATATGAGGACATGATATTTGGGAGGGGCCAGGGGTGGAATTACATGGTTTGGATGTGTCCCCACCCAAATCTCATTTTGAATTTCCATGTGTTGTGGGAGGGACCCAGTGGGAGGTAATTGAATTATAAGGGTAGGTCTTTCCTGTGCTGTTCTCATGATAGTGAATATGTCTCATGAGATCTCTGATGGTTTTAAAAAGGGTAGTTTCCCTGCACAAACTCTCTTCTCTTGTCCATCACTTGTGAGACATGTCTTTCACCTTCTGCCATGGTTGTGGGGCCTCCCCAGCCAAGTAGAACTGTAAGTCCATTAAAATTCTTTCTTTTGTAAATTTCCCAGTCTTGGGTATGTCTTTATCAGCAGCGTGAAAATTGACTAATACAACAATGTATAAGAGTTTCCTTATCTCTGTATTCTTACTAACGTGTTATTTTTTGTCTATTTAGTAATAGTCATTCTGATTGGGACAAAATTACATCTCATGTGGTTTTAATTTGCATTTCTCTGATGATTAGTGATTTTGAGCACTTTTTCATATAACTTGTCCATTTGTATGTATTCTTTCAAAAAATGTCTACTGATAAGCTTTGCTCACTTTTAAAATTTTGTTTTTGCATTTAAAATTTTTAAGTCTTGTGCATACATCATAGGTGTATGTATTTATGGAGTACATGAGATGTTCTGATCAAGTGCAATGTGTAATAATCACATAATGGAAGATGGGGTATCCATCCCCTCAAGCATTTATCCTTTATGTTACAAACAATCCAATTATAATCTTTTAGTGATTTTAAAATGTAGAATTAATTTCTTATTGACTATAGTTACCTTGTTTTGTTATCAAATACTAGGATTTATTTATTCATTCAAACTAGTTTTTATTCCTATTAATCATCCTCACATCCCCCAACCCCACGACTACCCTTCCTATATTGTGGTAATCATCCTTCTACTATCTATCTCTATGAGTTCTATTGATTTTTATATCTCACAAATAAATGAGAACATGTAATGTTTGTCTTTCTGTGCCTGGCTTATTTCACTTAACATAATGACCTCTGGTTCCATTTATGTTGTTGGTAATGACTGAATCTCTTGCTTTTCTATGGCTGAATAGTACTCCATTGTGTATATATACCAAATTTTTTTTATTCATCTGTTGATGAACACTTAGGTTGCTTCTGAATATTTGCTATTGGGAACAGAACTGTAGCAAATATGAGAGTGCAGATATTTCTTCAATATAGTGATATCCGTTTTGGGGGTATATAACAAGCAGTGGGATTGCTGGATTGTATCATAGCTCTATTTTTAGTTTTTTGAGGAATGTCTAAGTTGTTCTTCACAGTGGATGTTCTCATTTATAATCCCATTAACATTTTTATTCACATCCTTGCCAGCATTTGTTATTGCCTGTCTTTTGGAGATAAGCCATTTTAACTGTGGTGGTATGATGTCTCCTGGTAGTTTTGATTCACATTTCTCTGATGATCAATAATGTGGAGCACCTTTTCAAATGCTTTCTTGCTGTCTATATGTCATCTTTTGAGAAATGTTTATTCAAATATTTGCCCATTTTTGATCAGATTATTAGATTTTTTCCTATACAGTTTTTTGAGCCTCTTATGTGTTGTGGTTATTAATCTCTGACACTCTGACAAGAGTATCAAATGGGTAGTTTGCAAGTATTTTCTCCCATTCTGTGGGTCTTCCCCTCATTTTGTTGATTGTTTCCTTTGCTGTGCATAGGCTTTTTAACTTGATGTGATCCTATTTATCCATTTTTGCTTTGGTTGCCTCTGCTTGTGTGGTATTACTCAAAAACTCTTTGCCCAGAGCGATGTCCTAGAGATTTTTCCAAACGTTTTCTTGTAGCAGTTTCATAGTTTGAGGTTTTAGATTTAATTCTCTAGTCTATTTTGATTTTTGCATATGGTGGGAGATACATTTCATTCTGCATATGAATATCCAGTTTTCCCCACACTACTTATTGAAAAAAAAAGTCTTTTTTTTTCCCAGTGTATGTTCTTGGCACCTTTATCAAAAGTGAGTTTATTGTGGGTGTGTGAATTTGTATCTGCATTATCTATTCTATTCCATTAGGCTATATGTCTGTTTTTATGCCAGAACCATGCTGTTTGGGTTATTATAGCTCTGTAATATAATTTGAAGTCAGGCAGTGTGATTCTTCCAGTTTTGTTCTTTTTGCTCAGAGTAGCTTTGGCTATTCTGGGTCTTTTGTGATTCCATATACATTTTAGAATTTTTTTTCCTATTTCTGTGAAGAAAGTCATTGGTATTTGCATAGAGATTGCATTGGAGCTGTAGATTGCCTTGGGTAATTTGGACATTTTAACAATGTTTGTTCTTCCAATCCATGCCCTTGGGATACCCTTTCATTTTTTTGGTCTCCTCTTCAATTTCTTTCCTAAATGTTTTAGTTTTTATTACAGAGATCTTCCACTTCTTTCATTAATTTCAAGGTATTTAATTTTATTTGTGACTATTGAAAATGGGCTACATTATGATTTCTTTTTCTGTTTGTTCATTGTTGGCATATAGAAACACTATTGATTTTTGCATGTTGATTTTGTATCCTGAAACTTTGCTAAATTTGTTTATCAATTTTAGTAGTTTGTTTCTGAAATCTTTAAGTTTGTCCAAATGTAAAATCATATAATCTGTACACAAGGATAACTTCACTTCTTCTTTTCCAGCTTGGATGCCCTTTTATCTTGCTCTTGCCTGATTACTCCAGCTAGGACTTTTAGTACTATGTTGAATTAGAGTGGTGAAAGTGATCACCCTTGTTACGTTCCAGATCTTAAAGGAAAGTCTTTCCTTTTTCCCCCGTTCAGTATGATACTACCTGTGTATCTGTCCTATATGGATTTTATTGTGTTGAGGTATGTTCCTTCTATCTCCAGTTTTTTGAAGTTTTTTTTTTTTTTTATCATGAAGGAATCTTGAATTTTAGCAAATGCTTTCATTTTTAACATCAATTGGAATTATTTCATTTTTTTCCTTTATTCTGTTGATATGATAGACCACATTGATTGACTTGTGTATGTTGAACCCTTTTTGCATTTCAGGGATAAATCCTACTCGGTCATGATGAAGGATCTTTTAAATGTATTGTGGAATTTTTTATTAACATCTTGCTGATGATTTTTGCATCAGTATTCATCAGGAACATTGGCCTGTATTTTTTTTTTGTTATGTTTTTGTTTGGTTTTGATATCAGAGTAATATCAGCCTTGTAGAATAAAATTCTATGTGTTCTCTCCTCCTTTATATTTTGAAATACTTTTAGTCGGGTTGGTATTAGTTCTTCTTTAAATGTTTAGTTGAATTCAGCAGTGAAGCCCTTGGGTCCCAGGCTTCTCTTTACTGGGATACTTTTTATTACAGCTTTGATCCCATTACTTGTTATTTGTCAGTTCACATTTTGGATTTCTTTATGGTTCAATCTTTGTAATTTGCACGTGTTTAGGAATTTGTTCATTTTTTCTAGATATATTGGCTTATAGTTGCTCATAGTAGCCACTAATCATCCTTTAAATTTTGCAGAATCATTTGTAAATTCTTCTTTTTTTAATCTCTGATTTTATTTATTTGGGTCTTCTCTCTTTTTTCCTTAGCCTGGCTAATTTGTTAATTTTGTTTAACTTTTCAAAAAAACAACTTTTTGTTTCATTGATCTTTAGTGTTGTTTTCTTCATTTCAATTTCATTTATTTCTGCTTTGATATTCATAATGTCTTTCTTCTATTAATTTCATGTTTGTTTTGCTCACACTTTTCCAGCTCTTTAGGATACACTGTTAGGTTGTTTATTTGGAGTTTTTCTTATTTTTTGATATAGGCCCTTATAGCTATAAACTTCCCTCTTAGTACTACTTTTGCTATATTCCATAGGTTTTGGTGTGTTATATTTCCATTATCATTTATTTCAGGAAATTTTTTAATTGCCTTCTTAATTTCTTCATTGACCCACTGGTCATTCAGGAGCATATTATTTAATTTCTATGTATTTATATAGTTTCCAAAATTCCTAATTATTAATTCCTAGTTTTATTCCATTGTTGTCAGAGAAGACACTTTTATATTTCAATTTTTTTGAATGTTTAAGACTTGTTTTATAACCTAACATATGGTGTATCCTTGAGAATGATTCATGTGCTGAGGAAAAGAATGTGTATTCAGCAGCCCTTGGATGAAATGTTCTGTACATATCTGTTAGGTCCATTTGGTCTATAGTACAGATTAAATCTGATGTTTCTTTGTTGATTTTCTGACTGGAAGATATGCCCTATAATAAAAGTGGGGCATTGACATCTCCAGCTATTATTGTTTTACAGTTGATCATTCTCTTTAGCTCTAATAATATATGCTTCATATATCTGGGTGCTCCAGTGTCAGGTGCATACATATTTACAGTTGTTATATTCTCTTGCTGAATTGACCACTTTATCATTACATCGCGGTCTTCTTTCTCTCTTCTTACAGTTTTTGTCTTGAAATCTATTTTTTTCTGATATAAGTATAGCTACTCCTGCTCTTGTATGGTTTCCATTGGCATGGAATATCTTTTTCCATCCCTTTATTTTCAGTCTGTGTGTGTCTTTATAGGTGAAATGTGTTTCTTGTAGGTGACAGATCAGTGGGTCCTGCTTTTTTTATCTATTCAGACACCTCTACATCTTTTTATTGGACATAGTTCATTTAAAGGCAGTGTTACTATTGATAAGTAAGGACTTACTCCAACCTTTATGTTATTTGTTTTCTGATCTTCTTCCTTTCATTCATTCCTGCCTTCATTTCAGTAAAGGTGATTTTCTGTTAT
Organism: Macaca mulatta; assembly: GCF_049350105.2. Lineage (NCBI taxonomy): Eukaryota > Metazoa > Chordata > Mammalia > Primates > Cercopithecidae > Macaca > Macaca mulatta. The sequence goes on from NC_133408.1 coordinate 185,109,338, forward strand.
AATATGATTTAGTTTCTCGCTTTTCACTTTTTGTGTGTCAATTGTACGTTTTTTGGTTTGAGGTTACCATGAGGCTGTATCTCCTTTAGGGGACACTGTAAGCCAAGTAATATTGTGGTTCTTGCAGACTTGTAGAGGTACCACCCTGATAGTCTTGGACAAGATCTGAAAGAATTCTCTGGGTTATCAGACAAAGACTCTTGCTCTTTTCCCTTAGTTTCTCCAAAACGGACAGAGTATCTCTCTTTGTTCTGAACCACCTGAACTTGAGAGTGGAGTGACACAATCATCCTTGTGGCCGCTATGACTAGGACTTCACTGTGCCAGACCTGAATCAGCACATGACTGGGTCTTACCCAAGACTTGCTGGAACCATTTCATGGCTACTGCCTTTTTTCCCTGAAGTTTATGGGGCTCTAAAATCATCAGGTGGCAAAGCCAGCCAGGGCTGTGTCCTTTTCTTCATGGCAATGAGTTTCCCTGGGCCACAGAGGTGCCATCCAGGAGCCAGGGACTTGAGTCAAAAGCTTTAGAAGTCTACCGGGTGTTGTATTATTCTGAGGCTGAGCTGACACTCCAGCCGTAAGATGCATTCTTTCCTCTTTTCTTCCCCTTTCCAAAGGCAGAGGAGAGCCTCATCCCTTGGCCACTGCTACCACAGGCCCTTGGGAGTACTGTGAGACTACCACCAATGTTCCCTTAAGGACCAAGGTCTTGTAAGTCAGCTTGTAGTGAATGTTGCCTGGGATGGGACACATCCTTCCAGGAACTGAGATCTTCTTTGGCCTACAGTAGGCTTAAGAATGCTGTCCAAGAACTAAGTCCTGGAATTAGGACCCCAACAGTCCACTTGGTGCTCTACCCACCTGTGGCTGAGCTGGTACTCAATATGCAAGGAAAAGCCCTCTTTCCTTTTCCATCCACTTTTCTTAAACAGAAGGGATCTTGCCCCTTAGCCACCACAACTGAGAATGCACTGAGTCTCTCCTGAAGCCAGCAAGTCTCAGAGTGTCACCCAAGGTCTAGAATGTCCTACCTGGATATCACTGATGGTTATTCAGGCCCCAGGGGCTCTTCAGTTAGCAGGCGAGGAATCTTTCCAGGACTGGGTCTTTTCCTTCAAGGCAGTGTGTTCCCTTCTAGCCCATGGTGTGGTTGAAAATATCAGGGAGCTAGGGGCTAAAAAGGGGGCCTCATGACTCTGACTGGTTTACTGTTCTCCTGTGGCTGAGGTGGTATGCAAGAGTCAACACAAAGTCCTCTCCAGTCTTCTCTGTCCTCTCCTCAAGTGGTAGGAAGGGGTCTCTTTTGGAGCCATGAGCTATGAAGCCTGGGCTTAGGAGAGGGGTAATGCCAGCATTCCCTCAGCTGTCCTGGCCAGTTCTCAGGAAATCTATTCCCAGTTCCTACCCTGTGCCCCACAAGCCCACTGTCTCTGGGCCCAGTTCAGCACTGGGACTCATTTCACCTAGGAGTTGCAGTACTTGCGGCCTTAACTGTCTTTGACGTTCATTTGAAACTCCAGAGACATTGAGCCTGCAGTGGTGAGGCATCCACTGGGATCTGTGATTCCCTTCTGGCTACTGCTGGTGTAAATGTTCCCTCCATGAGTGGGCATTAGCTAGGTTTGGTCCAGTTTTCCTTTCTGCTATAACAAAGCAGCGCTGAGTTTATGCTTCACAGTTGCTGCACTCTCCCTCTCTCCAACACGCAGAATCACTCTCTGCACCACACCCCCACTGCCAGGGTATAGGGCAGGGGTAGAATTAGCCACTTAAGACTGTTTTTCATACATTTCAGTGCCTCTTTCAAAGACATGAAATTAAAACCAGGTACTGTGATTGCTCACCTTATTTTTGGTTCTTACAAAGGTGCTTTCTTTGTGTAGATAGTTGTTAAATTGGTGTTCTTGTGAGGGGATGATCGGTGGAACCACCTGCTCCACCATCTTGCTCCAACACTCCCTTTGCCCAACTTTTAATAAGATTATTTTATTTATTTTTTATTGTTGAGCTGTTTGATCTCATTGTATATTCTGGATATTAGACCCTTGTCAGATGTGTATTTTGCAAGTATTTTCTCCCACTCTGATGGTTGCTTGTTGACTCTGTTGATTATTCCTTTTGTTGAGCAGAAACTGTTCATTTAATTAAGTCCAATTTGTTTATTTTTGTTTTGTTGCCTGTGCTTTCGAGGTCTTAGTCATGAATTCTTTACCTAGACCAATGTCCGGGAGAGGTTTCCCTAAGTTTTCTTTTAGTATTTTTATAGTTTCAGTCCTACATTTAAGCCTTTCATTTATTTTGAATGATTTTTTATATGGTGAGAGAAAAGTGTCCAGTTTCATTCTTCTGCAAATGATAATTCAGTTTTCTCAGCACCATTTATTGAAAAGGGTGTTCCTTTTTCTGTATATGTTCTTTCAAATTTGTCAAATGTGAGTTGGCTGTAAATATGTGGCTTTATTTCTGAGTTCTCTATTTTGTCCCACTGATCTATTTGTCTATTTTTATACCCGTACCATGCTTTTTTGGTTACTATAGTCTTGTAGACAATTTGGAATCAGCCATGTAATGTCTCTGGCTTTGTTTTAAAGATTTGCATACATTTTAAAGAGACAGAGTATATTAGTCTGTTCTCACACTGTTGATAAAGACATACCCAAGACTGAAAAAAAAGATTTTTTTTCACAGTGCCGTGTGGCCTGGGAGGCTTCACAATCATGGCAGAAAGTGAAAGGCAGGTCTCACATGCAGCAGGCAAGAGAGAAATGAGAACCAAGTAAAAGGGGTTTCTCCTTATAAAACCATCATATCTCGGCCGGGCGTGGTGGCTCAAAACTGTAATCCCAGCACTTTGGGAGGCCGAGACGGGTGGATCACGAGGTCAGGAGATTGGGACCATCCTGGCTAACACAGTGAAACCCCGTCTCTACTAAAAAATACAAAAAACTAGCCGGGTGAGCTGGCGGGCGCCTGTAGCCCCAGCTACTTGGGAGGCTGAGGCAGGAGAATGGCATGGACCCGGGAGGTGGAGCTTGCAGTGAGCTGAGATCCGGCTACTGCACTCCAGCCTGGGCAACAGAGCAGGACTCTGTCTCAAAAAATAAAAAATAAAAAAAATAAAAATAAAACCATCATATCTCATGAGACTTATTCACTACCACAAGAACAGTATGGGGGGACCCTCCCCCACGATTCAATTATCTCCCATTGGGTCCCTCCTACAACATGTGGGAATTATGGGAGCTGCAAATGAAGATGAGATTTAGGTGAGGACACAGCCAAATCATATCATTCTACCCCTGGCCTCTCCCAGATCTCGTGTTCTCACATTTCAAAACAAATCATGCCTTCCCAACAGTCCCCCAAAGTCTTAACTAATTTCAGCATTAAATCAAAAGTCCAAAGTCTGAAGTCTTACTTGAGACAAGGCAAGTCCCTTCCACCTGTAAGCCTATAAAATCAAAAGCAAGTTACTTCCTAGATACAATGTGGTACAGGCATTGGATAAATACACCCATTCCAAATAGAAGTAGACCAAAGTGAAAGAGCTAAAGGCCCTATGTAAGTCTGAAATCCAGCAGGACAGTCAAATCTTAAGGCTCCAAAATGATCTATTTTGACTGCCTGTCTCACATCCAGGTCACAATGATGCAAGAGGTGGTTTCCCATAGTCTTGGGCAGCTCTGGGTCTCTGGCTTTGCAGGGTACAGCCTCCCTCACTGCTGCTTTCACGGGCTGGCATTGAGTGTCTTTGGCCTTTCCAGGCACATGGTGCAAACTTTTGCTGGATCTACCATTCTGGGGCCTGGAGGACAGTGGCCCCTTTCTTACAGCTCCACCAGGCAGTACCCCAGTGGGAAACTCTGTGTGGGGGCTTCAACCTCACATTTCCCTTCTGTACTTCCCTAGCAGATGTTCTCCATGAGGGCCCTGCCCCTGCAGCAAACTTCTGCACTTCTGCCTGGACATCCAGGTGTTTCCATGCATCCTCTAAAATCTAGGCAGATGTTTCCAAACCTTAATTCTTGACTTCTGCACATCCACAGGCTCAACCTCACGTGGAAGCTGCCAAGGCTTGGGGCTTGCACCCTCTGAAGCAACGAACTGAGCTGTACTTTGAGCCCTTTTAGCCATGGCTAGAGCAACTGGGACATAGGCCACCAAGTCCCTAGACTGCACACAGCAGTGGGGCTCTGGGCCTGGCCTACAAAACCATTTTCTCCTCCTAGGCCTCCAGACCTGTGATAGGAGGGGCTGCTGGGAAGGTCTCTGACATTCCCTGGATACATTTTCCCCATTGTAATGGCAATTAACATCTGGCTCCTCGTTACTATGCAAATTTCTGCAGCTGGCTTGAATTTCACCTCAGAAAATGGTTTTTTGTTTTTTATCCAATCGTCAACCTGCAAATTTTCCAAACTTTAATGTTCTGTTTTCCTTTTAGAACAGAATGCTTTAAGCCTCTCATTTTAAAATTTATCATATCAAATTATATATGTATATGAGACATGGTTTCACTCTGTCACCCAGGCTGGAGTGCAGTGGCACGATTGTGGTTCACTGCTGCCTTGACTTCCTGGGCTCAAGCAATCCTCCCAACTCAGCCTCCCAAGTAGCTGGAACTAGAGGCACAAGCCACCACTCCCAGCAAAGCATTCAACAGACTTGAATCTCTTGAATGTTTTGCTCCTTAGAAATTTCTTCAACCAGATATGCTAACTCATTTCCTTTAAGTTAAAAGTTCCACAGATCATTAGGACAGGGGACTAGAGTCACTTTTACTGTAGTTTCCAATAAGTTCCTCATCTCTATCTGAGACTACCTCAGCCTGGATTTCATTGTCCACATCACTATCAGCATTTTGGTCAAAGCCATTCAACAAGTCTCTAGGAAGTTCTAAATTTTCCCAAATTTTTCTGTATTCTTCTGAGCCCTCCAAACTCTTCCAACCTCTGCCTGTTACCCAGTTTTAAAGCCACTTCTACATTTTTGGGTATCTTTTCAGCAATGCCCCACTCTATTGGTACCAATTTACTGTATTAGTCTGTTCTCATGTTGCTGATAAAGACATACCCAAGACTGGGTAATTTTTAAGAAAAAGAAATTTAATGGATTCACAGTTGCACATGACTGGGGAGGCTTCACAATCATAGCAGAAGGCAAAAGGCATGTCTTACATGTGGCAGGCAAGAGAGAAATGAGAACCAATTGAAAGGGGTTTCCCATTATAAAACCATCAGATCTCTTGAGACTCATTCACTACCATGAGAACAATATGGGGGTAAATGCCCCCATGATTCAATTATCTCCCACCGGGTCCCTCCTATAACACATGGGAATTATAGGAGCTACAACTGAAGATGAGATTTGGGTGGGGACACAGTTTTCTATAGAAAATATTCACTGGGTGTGGTAGCTGGTGCCTGTAGTCCCAGCACTTTGGGAGTCTAAGGAGGGAGGACTGCTGAGGCCTAGTGTTCAAGACCAGCCTGGGCAACAGAGTGAGACCCAGTCTCTACAGAAAAATTAGTAATTAGCTGGGAGTGATGGCTTGTGCCTGTAGATCCAGCTACTTGGGAGGCTGAGTTGGGAGGACTGCTTGAGCCCAGGAAGTCAAGGCAGCAGTGAACCACAATCGTGCCACTGCACTCCAGCCTGGGTGACAGAGTGAAACCATGTCTCATATATATATATATATATATATATATATATATATATATATATAATTTGATATGATAAATTTTAAAATGAGAGGCTTAGTTCTTCTTGCTAAAATTAATAGAAAAGATTCCTGTCCATTTTCCTTGTTGTATATATAAAAACATATGGCATAGCCAGGCACGGTGGCTTATGCCTATAATCCCAGCACTTTGGGAGGCCCAGGCAGGTGGATAATTTGTGGTCAAAAGTTCAAGACCAGCCTGGCTAACATCATGAAACCCCATTTCTACTAAAAATATAAAAATTAGCTGTGTGTGGTGGCATGGGTCTGTAATCCCAGCTACTTGGGACATGAGACAAGAGAATTGCTGGAACATGGGAGGTGGAGATGGCAGGGAGCTGAGATCACACCATTGCACTCCAGCCTGGGTGACAGAGTGAGACTCCATCTCAATCACAAATAAAACATTGACATATATATAACATATATATGGCATACATAAAACATATTTATATATAAGGCATATATATATAAAAAACATGTATAAAACAGAGGACAGCGATAGGAATTTTTTCTCTTAATTTTAATGAGAAGAATTAGCTTCTTATTTTTAAATTTATTTATGCTTATGGTACCTAGAAGTTGTAATGTTTTTACAAAACAATTGTAGCAGATTTTTGTTAGTAACAAAAATTTAATAATCTTATAGTGAGACTTTATTTACAAAACAGGACCAAAACTATTATTTTACATTTATGATTAAGAATGCTGATTTCAAAGTAATCTACCCTAAGTTGCTTCACAGTGGAGTTTTTATTCAAGTGGCAGGAGTATAGCTAAAGTAGAATGAAAAGGCATTACTTATACTTCTGAAGATATTCTAACCTAGCATTTATCAACATTATCTACATTCTTGTCAGAATACATATTTTATGGTTAAGGACTGCTCCAGTTTTTGCAATGAAAGATGAGAAAACTTAGATTAATGCTTCCACCTAATAACAGTAACAATTGCTAGAAGCATATATTTTAAAAATATTGTATAAACCAGTGAGGACTCAGAAAGACAGAAATCCCAAGGCCCAATATATAAATAAAGTTATGTTAACAGAGACATAATCACTAAATCTACTCTTACCTTGGGGGAAGTTGCTGATAAAACTTTCTTGAGCTTTGATTTGATAGCATTACACAGTCAGAAAAAGTTAAGGCCCAGGACCTGGCCAAGGATGAATTCTATAAGATTTGTTATTCCCAATAAAATTGGAACATCAAAGGTCTAAGTGCATTGAATTATGGTATACTAGATTTTATCCCACTCTATTCCCAGATCATCCTGAATCTCCAGGGGTGTCAGAAAAGGCTGTCATGCCTCTGAGCAGGGTAGTAGAATAAAATGGAAAGGGGAAATTAAGATTTTTGGTCAAGGATCTGCCTTTATATGAATTTGCTCTGTCAGTATGCTTAGGTTGGGGTAACCAAGGAATCTCAAAATATGGACTTTATTTGAAGAGATCCCTGACTTGTAGTGACTCACAACTTGCAAAAAGCGTATGTAAAATGTTGTTGAAATAGGGCTTATTAATATTTTTATTGGTTTTGGAGTCAAAGTTATGAATTAACTTGGCAGAAAAGACATGGTGTGTTGACTTCCTAAAAAATTGTATGATTTTCATTTGTTCAAATGTTGTTTTGAGTTTTTAGTAGTGTTTAAAATTTTTCTTCATGGATATTCCTTGTTGTTTATTCCTAGATATTTTAAGTTTTTTGTTGTCACTGTAAACAACCTTTTCTCACTTTGTGTCTTCTAGACTTTACACATATATATAAAATAGCTTATATATATAATAGCCTATATATACATATATAGCATCTATAGCTATATATTCATATATAGGCTATTATTTTATACAGAAAATTTAATAGTTAGCTGGGAATGGTGGCTGGTGCCTGTAGTTCCAGCTACTTACTTGGGAGGCTGAGTTAGGAGGATTGTTTGAGCCCAGGAAGTCAAGGCAGCAGTGAGGCTATTATTTTACAACCTATATATATATCTCTCTATATATCTATATATAGCATATATATGCATATATGCTATGTATAGCTTATATATACATATATAAGGTATATGTGCTATATATGTGTATATATAGGCTATATTTTCTACATGTAAATTTTATAACTTACTGTATTCTTTTATTTTTAGTAAAAATTTTTCAGTATATTCTTGTCTTTGCTAGATCATAGTCATCATTTTGACACTAGATTATTTGAATTGACTTTTGTTTCCAATGATATTGGCTTATACATACAGTGCTATGTTAAATACTATAAGTGGTAACAGGTATTCTTTTTTTCTATTTTGATGAAAATGTGTCTAGTATTTATACATATAGATATATGAAATATTCTCTATAATTATATTTGACACAAACATTATGTCAATATATGAATACTTTTAAAGTATCCAGTTTTCCTACATCTTTGAGTAATTTCTATGAAGAATAAATTTTCAGTTTTTTCAAATTTCTTCTCAGTATCTGTGAAGATAATCATATAACCTTTTCATTAGCTCTATTGGGAAAATCTTAGTTTTACATCTCCTAATATTAATACATCCTTGTAATCTGGGAATAAACCATGAAGATTCATAATTTTATTATTTTAAATTGCTACCAATTTTTGTTTAGTAAGATTTTATTTAGTATTTTTACATCAGTATTTATAAGTATAATTAATTTATCACTTCTTGGGTATGTGAGAACTCTACCTAAATTTTAGTAATTATAAAATAACAACCACCAAAACATACATGCACCACCACACTTGTCTGGAAAATATTTCAAAAATTTAATTGATTAGTTGTGGGCACAGAAGTGGAACAGAGTGAAGCTATTTTACCTAATACTTAAGATTATTTGGAAGGGATTATGAAAAGGGGGCTCAAGGACTACTTTCGGGTGGGTGGCAAGGAGCTGAATAGAAATACGTAATATGCAAATGAGAGGAAGGGAAGAGAAAACAAAAGAGTAATATGATCTAATGAGTTCATGGATGTCTAAACCTGAAGGAGAGTACTGAGAGGGTGTCTGTGTGATAAATTTGTAAGAACTGAGGTACCTGATATAGTTGTAGAATGATCTAATTCCCCTGACGGAGTACGTTGTACCCCTTCTTCCATGGTGCCTAACCTTTCTTACTCTCCCAACATAATAGCCTTGAGTTAGTTATGTGAGCAACTAAGGGCAGGGAAAGTAGAGAGAAATGCAACTCCTTTCACTGGTCCCACTTTGATGGAAGTATCACCTTGTAGAAAAATCCCAGAGCAGGCCGGGTGCAATGGCTCACACCTGTCATCCCAGCACTTTGGGAGGCCGAGGTGGGTGAATCACCTGAGGTCAGGAGTTCAAGACCAGCCTGGCCAACATGGTGAAACCCCATCTTTACTAAAAATACAAAATTTAGCTAGGCGTGGTGGCAGGCGCCAGTAATCCCAGCCACTCCGGAGGCTTCCGAAGGAGAATCGCATGAACCTGGGAGGCAGAGGTTTCAGTAAGCCGAAATCGTGCCACTGCATTCCAGCCCTGGCAACAAGAGCGAAACTCTGTCTCAAAAGAAAACAAAATAAAAAATAAATAAGAGAGAATCCCAGAACAAGACCAGCTGTACAGTGCAGCCCAAGACAAAGAGTTAACACTTAGGAATCCAGGAGCAAGAATGTGAACTAGTTTAGGAATCAATATGAGACAGATCATCTTATCCTGAACTACTAGAGGAAGGTGACACTTGAAAGGCGAAAAGGCAAAAATGTAGCGGTATGATAATCAAGTCTTCCCTTGCATAGCATTTAAAATCTGAATGTCAAATTCATATGCATAATTTAATTTGAACTTTATAGGAATTAAATTATGGGTGGGTTGTAGGTAGAGCAAGTCATATTACTAGTTTCTCAGTGAATAAGATTACAGTGTGAGAGGTCATGTGCTTAGTCCAAGGCCACACAGCTAATAAGAGGGGGAGTCAGGGTTACACCTAGGTTTCCTGAAACTTTTTCAGTTTATTTTTCATAATAATTCAAACACATATAAACCACACGTGCCTGAAAAAACACGTCTGCAGTCACCTTCACCTCCAACCTGGAATGGGATGTGTTTGACAGTATTTGGCTATCATTGACTTGATGTGATTCTTCAAGACCCTCCTAGTGGTGACCAAGCAGTGCCAGCTGAACACCCAAGTTAAGAAGAGGAATTGAGCCACTAAAAAAAGAAGTTGAATCTTGATTTACTAAAACTCCGATTACACCTAAGATGCCATTTCTGTGCACATCGGATATCTCTCAAGGTATTCTCAACTGCAATCAAAATATGTATGTGTGCTTTCTTGCTTTGAAAAACGATGACTCTGCTAAAAGTAATTCAGTAAAGATCTCTAATCATTGCCAGTTTGACAGATATAAATCAAAATAAACTTCTTTTAGAGGAAGTAAGTTGCTCAATGATTCAGTAAGCTGATCTTTGAAATGTGCTTCTAGTAGTCTATGAATATGATGCTATGCCTGGATGACACGTTAGATTTCCACTTGGCCGCTTGCAAAGATTAATGACCAGTATTGCAGACAAGAAAAATTGTACAGATTCTGGATAAATGCATAGCACATCTTATAGTTTCCCTAAACAGCACTTGAGTTTTTTTTTCCTCCTTGTGTGAAAGCTATATTTTTACTCCTACCAATAAATGAGAGCATATTCTAGACTTTCAAAGAGTATTAAGAAATATGTAATGTGGCCAGGTGCGGTGGCTCACGCCTGTAATCCCAGCACTTTGGGAGGCCGAGGCGGGAGGATCACAAGGTCAGGGTTTTGAGACCAGCCTGGCCAACATGGTGAAACCCCGTCTCTACTAAAGATACAAAAAAATTAGCCAGGCACTACCAGTAGCATGCACCTGTAATCCCAGCTACTGGGGAGGCTGAGGCAGGAGAATTGCTTGAACCCGGGAGATGGAGGTTGCAGTGAGCCGAGATCGTGCCATTGCACTCCAGCCTGGGCGAGAGGGTGAGACTCTATCTCAAAAAAAAAAAAAATTATATATATATATATAGAGTACTCTGTTAAGCTATATTTTGTCTCAGTAAACCCCAATCCCCATGCCTTTTATTACAAGTAGGGTCACCATCTTGTATTTCAAATTGTTTGACCCTGTACCGTGGGATATATTTGACAAATGTACTCTTAACACATTTTTCAGAAACAATTCCAGAATATAAATCTTAAACTTGCTGATTGCAGAAGATAAAACTATTTAAAACTTTTCAGGTATTGTGAAGACTAAGTGCCATTCTATGAAGCATAACAATATTTTTACCACTGTACTTTTAGGAATTATGTATTTTAAGCTGGCAAAGTACTTTTATGTAATCTGACCTTTAACAGGCAAAGTACTTTTATGTAATCTGACCTTCAATAGCTGGCTCCAGGAGACTAGCTATGATTAAAATTATTTTCTACTGATTTTATTTATTGGATTTTAGTGGGCATCATCTATGTGAATTTTAATAAAATGCTGATAATGATATGGCCAGTCCAAGTGTTACAACCTAATTTTGCTTGTGACAATATGTGAACCATTTATAAGGTTGACAAAATGTAGGATCTACAGAATATAATTTCCTTCTGTACACGGCCAAACTAAACTACTGCATGCTAATGAACCTCACGCTAAGGAAGTCCAGATGGCTGAAATAATAGTTTCATTTAGGCAAAGAAATAGGGAGATTTTAAGTTGGCTGTCTTTGTTAAATCTGAATTAACTTTTCTTTATAAGGGAACTTTCACCCCAATTAAATAAACTCTGTATTGTAGTTGATTACTTAAAAATCAACTCCAATTGTTGCTAATTTAAGAAAATATTTTTAAATTAAGTACCTGCTGTAACAAATATAATTGATCATTTTAAAGTATTTTTTAGTTTTTAGAGTAATTTAAAGCTATTAAGTTTATATAAATATGAACAGTAAGGTTTTTGAAGGTAGAAACTCTCATTTTTTAAAAAGTTTCTTATAATAGAAAATGGGACATTTGGCCAGCCATGGAGGCTCATGCCTGTAACCCCAGCTCTTTGGGAGGCCAAGGTGGGCAGATCACCTAAGGTCAGGAGTTCGAGACCAGCCTGACCAACATGGCGAAAGCCTGTATCTACTAAAAATACAAAAAATCAGCCAGGCATGGGGTACGTCCCTGTAATCCCAGCTGCTTGGGAGGCTGAGGCAGGAGAACCACTTGAACCCATGAGGTGGGGGTTGCAGTGAGCCAAGATTATGCCACTGCACTGCAACCTGGGCAACAGAGCGAGACTGTCTCAAAAAAAAAAAAAAAAATGGGACATTTTACATTTGGGTTCAATTAATGGTGTGGAGTGGATAAACTGGTGAAGACTAGTGCTCAAAGACCATGCATGCCAAAATGTAGAAATAGCTTCACTTTTGAAACGCAATCCTTTCATTTTTCTTATGCTGCTCCAAAGGAAACATTCCTTGGGATGATTCATATATTAATAGCTGTATCTTTTTAAACACAAAAGCAGAAATAAATGTGCAGTCTTGAATGATTTTCAGGGTAAAAACCACTAAAATGTTTGTGTGTGTCTGTTGCTTTTCTTTCTTTCTTTTATTTAATTTGGTAAATCATTGTCTTAAAATGATTTCTTCCTCCTTTGTGTTAACGTTTGTGCTCAGGAAAAGCTAGTGAAAGTCTAATATTTAAAATAACGCATCATTTAAGTGAATTGGTATTCAGATAACTGTCAAATGAAGAAGCACAAAAACTCTTTTACAAAGGATTAGAAGATGGATTTGGGTTATAAGGAAGTTTCATAATTGAGAAAGAAGACAGTAGAATATGTCTATGTCAAATTTATAAAGGTCAATTTATGTAAACAAATATTTTTGATGTGGAAGCAAACATACTTCCTATGTCATGACTTTGGGAGATACGGTTTGTTTTCTTCACTAACATTTTGAAGAATCATTTTTATTTTATTATTTATTCATTGGTACAAATATAGGGGGTACCTGAAATTTTGTTACATGTACATAATGTGTAGTAGTCAAATCATGGTATTTAGGGTGTCCATCACTCAAGTATAATATGTTTTTGTTAACTATAGTCATCCTGCTCTGTTAGCAAACATTAGATTTATTTCTTCTACCTATTTGTATGTTTGTACCCTTTAACCCACTTCTGCTCATCCTCTCCACACCCCCCAGCTCACCCTTTTCATTCTCTATTATCTATCTTTCTACTCTCTACCTCCCTGTGATCCAATTTTTAGGCTCCTACATAAAAGTGAGAACATGTGATATTTGTCTTTTGGTGCCTGGCTTACTTCACTTAACATAACGACCTCAAGTTCCTTCTATGTTGCTTCAAATGACATGGTTTCATTCTGTTTTATGGCTGAGTAGTATGTCATTTTGTATATATACCAATTTATCCATTCATCTGTTTATTTTAATTGAAATAGAAATTTGATTTCTTTTCCAAAAGTAACATTTTAGAACTCTCTGAATTATTAAGACTTCCTAATTGTGTTTGTTGTGGTCATTTTACTTAAAGAGACATAAACTTTTATTTCCTATTGTTGTCAATCCCTGCCTACCCTAGCCCAACTCATTAGCTGGTGGTGAAACCCTCATCCTAGAGAATTAGTCTCTGAGCTTGCCTGAAACTCACCTGCTAGTAGACGCCTATGAACATTACTCATGTAACTAGCAGACCAGGTATCAATCTTGTCTACCTAGGATATTTGCTTGATGGAAATCTCTGGACTCCTCTGTACTCACTGACCTTCAGGAAGGTATCATGAGATTTTCCCAGTTGTGAGGTGCCGCATGGTTTTCTAGAGATTTCTAGTTCCATGGAACTGGGTTCTACAGTACTTGGTTGGGACCTTGAGAATTCTCCTTATCTTGAAAACTTCCTTTTCCCAGAGCAGAGCTCTGATATTCCATCCCAGTAGAACTCTGATATTCTATCCTAGCCAGGGCCTAGGATCCCATTTCAAACTTGGTAGATTGCGTGGAAATCTAACATCTTCCTCTCCTAACAACATTTTAAGCATTATAACTGATGAGAGATGCTCATAATTTTAGTTCTGACTGAAGATAGGACTTTCAAAAATATTGTCAACCACTTGTGGTTTTATTTGGTGTTTTGCTTTTGATCTATGAGGCAAAGTTGGAAGCATAGCATATACGCACAGAGAGGGACCACTTGGGCTGTCTCAGATACCTTTTCCTTAATAAATTGACATCCACACTAGCATTCCTAATTCCAGAGGAGGAGCAACTGTAGTGAGCAGACTTACGGCTGTAAGATGAAGTGGGTCAGCTGTAGGATGGGCCATCATACCTTGACTGTCAATATTCCGTATTAAATAGAGAAGCAGTGAAAGAGAGGAACTAGTAAGTTATCTAAGAGGATTCATTGTCAGATTTTTCCTTTATCTCATTACCTTTGGTCTTTTTCCAAATAGGAACAAGATATAAGAAAGAAAGGACATTTAAAACAGTAGCCCAAATGATGGAAGGTGTCCCTGACCAACCTGGGTCCTCTGCCAGAATCAGAGAAAGGTGACTCATTGCCAGTTTTGGGAGTTATTATGGGTTGGGGGAATCTCGGAGGATAGTCTCTCCCATGAGGTGGCTTTCTATACTGCCTGAAGTTGCTTTAATGGTTTTTAGGAATAAGGTAGGGAAGAACAGGGAGAACATTCTGTTTTATTTTGATTTCTGGTTTCAAGCCTGCATTTATTGCTCTACGACTAGCTCCATTTACATGCAAAAACCCTGACAATAATCCATTCCTTTATGTGACAATTCAAGCTAGATGCATTCTGGTGGATTACTCCTGATACCTACAATAGTATACGGTGTATATACAGTATAAATGAGCCAGTACAACATGGTCCATCGCTTCTTAATGTTAGTGCTGTATGTCTAGCTGTAATAGGTACTTAGCAGTACAACCTCTGAAAATGATTTGTATCGTCTCATTTTTGCTTATTGCACAAGAGTAGCTTACTGCACTTATGTTGTATACTTATGAGTCCAACTCAAGTAGGCAGAATTTTCAGCTTTTAAACTTAAGGAGGAGAGCATCTTAATTTTATTGTTTTTGCTAATGCTGTTAACAGCTGTCCTGACAATAGCTTTTATGAGAATAAATGCTTTCTGACAAAAATTTCCTGTTAGCATACGCTTGTGAAACTGTACATCAGATCAAACTAAACCAAATTTGTCTCCTACTTGCCACGATGTCTCCTCTGGAGTCTTATTTAGATGTCTGGATCTCTCAGGACAGGCTCTTGTTTTATCAGTAAACATCCTGCTCCAACAGTCTTCATCAAAACTTCCCTACAATCAGACTTAACATCCAGTAACCTTTAATGCATGCAAAAATGCACTCCCTAAGAAAGTGACAATATGCCTCTGTCAGGAAAGTGACAAACCTTTGCCTCTATTATTTTTTGTCATTTTTTTTTCAGAGGCAGAAAGCTGGTGCAGGTAATTTTTCCTCTTCTCTGTCTCATATTGCTCTGTTCCTTCCCTTGACTTCAAAACACATCAAATTATCTACCAATGAAAAATAATTGAAGAAACATGAACTTTTTCCAGCAGGTATAGGAAAAGGAAAATTTTACCTTGTCTATTTTTTCTTTTAATTCTGACAAATATAAACAGCATCTCATTGAATGTGGAGCATTTCTGTTTGCCCTGTGTATATTAGCTGTCCTTGAATTCTTTGTCTTTCTTCCTTTATTTTTGGGAGTTGCTAGTAATGTTATTTTTGAAATACTGTTCATGATTCACTTTTCAAACATATAAAGAAAAGTCATGTCAGCTTGTGCATTTTACGTGTTAGGAAGATGAATTTAAAGATGAGATATTCATAAAATATTTTATAATAAATGTTCTCTTATTGTAAAATCAATTCATCAAACTTAGAGGTTTAAGTACATAACTGAAAATAACCCCCAAGTGAGCAGTCATAAACTTCAGACAGAATATAAAGTACCATTAAGTCCCAGAAACAATAAAAGGATAAATATAATATGGCTAATAAAGTGCAGATATCTTAAAACTGATAGGAATACAAAAAAAAAGAAGTAGAAAAATCAACACATAATAAATAGGCATAAGTGAAAGGCGGAACATTCCACAGAGGGCCCTAGTGACTGTTAGTGAGAGATCATTTAAACCAAATGAGCGCAATGTTTTTGAGCGTTGCAATAGGTGGTCGCCATAGGATAATAAGTCACAGTCTCTTGGTACTTCCATTATTCCCTAATTTTGAATAAAGTGCCTTTGAAAATAGAATTACTTTAAAGCACAGAAACCTCAGTGGAGCAATATTTCCTGTAGAAAAGGGTTCCACATGAAGTGGGTCTTCCTTGACTTCTTCCAGTGGGATTTAACTAGGAAGAAGTGGTAGGCTTTCTTTATGAAGCACTATTAACATATCAGGTTGTCCCAATACATGGACCCCAAGCACAGCTAGAGTGTGAGTATAAAAGTTGAAGCAGGCCGGGCGCGGTGGCTCAAGCCTGTAATCCCAGCACTTTGGGAGGCCGAGACGGGCGGATCACGAGGTCAGGAGATCGAGACCATCCTGGCTAACACAGTGAAACCCCGTCTCTACTAAAAAATACAAAAAACTAGCCGGGCGAGGTGGCGGGCGCCTGTAGTCCCAGCTACTCGGGAGGCTGAGGCAGGAGAATGGCGTAAACCCGGGAGGCGGAGCTTGCAGTGAGCCTAGATCCGGCCACTGCGCTCCAGCCTGGGCGACAGAGCAAGACACTGTCTCAAAAAAAAAAAAAAAAAAAAAAAAAAAAAAAAGTTGAAGCAAATTAAATACACCTATATAATGTGAAATAATATATAGCAGTCAAAATATTGTGTCTTAACATGGAAATATTAGTTTAGAAGGACATAAACCATTTATTACATAATTTAAAAATATTATTTGACCTAATAATCCTGAAAAGAAGGCAACCTTAGGATAATCCTTGTTGGAAAAAATAACTCTATGGAATTCTGTGCTGACAATTTATTAAACATTCTATGTTATAGAACATAAATGAAAATACACTCACATACAAATTCCTAATTCAGAGTTTATTATTAGTATTATATCATAGTCACTTCCCTGCTTCAAGTATCTTGCAAAGTACTAATCTTTTGAATGAGAATGTTGTCTTTTTTGACTTCAGTGGACAGTATCATTTTATTAGAACACAATCATTGCTATTTATAAATGTGATCCTTTTACTTATTAATCTCTTCAAGAGACTTGTATCTATTTATGTATCTTTTGTGTTTTTTTCCAACTCTGGAAATCTTTTTCTCAACACAGCATAAAGTAATACAGTTTTAAGCATTTAAAGGTTTAAACTTTAATGGCAAAATACTCGGAAGCTTTTGGAAATCATGCTGAATAAACATCACACTTTCCTAACACTTAATGGTTATTGATGTTAAAGTACTATGCCATCAATAAAAAATTATAAATCAAAGTACTTGCAGAGGAAAGGAGAAATAAAATTAGAAAATAGTCTCAGTAGGATGAATTATTAAATAAAAACATCATCTTAAAACATAATGGATTCTGTTTTCATTAGAACTTCCAACGACAAATCAGATTTTCTTTCTCTTATTAAAATTGTTGGAATGTTTAAAGATGCACTTTCCCAAAATATTGAGAAGCAGGGGAAAGAACCAGGCCTATGTAATTCTGAAATGCAATAAACCCAAAACATTAACAACCTTTCCCCGTCCCCATGTGTCTTGACCTTGCTCAACTCTGTCACCTCATCTAATCAATTCTCCTCCTTTAGCATCATGCCCAATCATACTGATTTCTCTTCATTTCCATGATCACAACTAGCTTGTACTCTGTCAGATTCTTTGAAATTGAATTTTTTTCTATTTTGAATTCTCTTTCTTCAGCTATTTGAATAGACGGTCATTTTCACTCTTCATATCTCCATTCAGTATGTCCCTCACTGTGGTAGATTGCTTCCAAATATGGTCAACAATTATTATTCCATTGTTTCATTCCTCTTCATGCATGCAATTCCTCCCATTCAATTCCAACAGGTGAACTCTATTTTACCTCCTTTTGAATCTGGGCTGGTCGTAAGATGGACTGATCTTATAATTCTCTTTGACTCATAGAATGCAGCAGAAGTGTCACCTGAGAATTCCTAGCTTAGACCTTAAGAAGACATGTAGTTCTTGCTTTGGCTCTGTTGGGAGTCAGACTCCACATGTTGTTAAAAAGTTGACACCTTCACATTGTCAAGGAAAAGAAGAACGGCCTCGTTTGGTAACTTCAGTGGATCAGAGGGTTATTCTTTCCCAGAGATACAAGAAAACAGTTTCTCTATTCTAACTAACACTAATGGACTGATATATCCATCTCTGAAACACTTGCTATGGGTATAAAAAAGAGCCTCGTCTATTGTCTTAATACAACCTTGGTGCAAGAGAATGTGTTTCATTTTAGGAGAATGTAAACCTAGCAAGAGATGTATTAGAAGGGGCTAAATTATACCTATATACTCAAGATTTTGTTTTTAGCAGTTTAATTCATAAATCCTGGCAACGTTTACCCATATGTATCACCTAGAGATTTGTTATTTACTGTTTCTTCTGCCTCAGACTTTTGACTGAATGCCAGCACAATTTGTAAATCTGGATATGGATTTTTTGGAAATTTGCATTCCTGATTTAACTTATTTATAGTAGTTTTCTTTAGGATAATATTTTTTCTGTGGTAGATACATTTTAGGTTATGTCTTTCCATGTTTTTATCTCTAGTATCTAACACAGTCTTGCACATAGTAGGAGCACATCTATTTGTTTTGAGAAAATAAGAATATTTTAAGGGCTACATTTTTTCTTTAATAGAGTAAATAATGTATTACTAGTTAAAGCCATTGAAATACTCTTCAAACACAGGATATTTTACGGAAAGTTGTTCAATAGCTCTAAGGTTCCAGAAATAGACATCTTTTCCGTTAATACCACTTCATCTGTGGGTTCAGAAAGTTCAGTAAGTCTTCAGAATGTGAGAGGGAACATGCTGATCTGTTCAAGAAGATATGGGACACAATTTGTGTTCTATTTATTTTGCAGTGTTCAAGGGTAAATGTAATACTTTCTGGATGTTGTTTGGGAGCTTGGAAACCCCCCAGATGGAATTGATGTTACAGGTATATTTTACTCCTTTGGAGATAATATTAATACATCTTTAATTTTCTTCTATTCTTTTTCTTTTATAATAAAAAGTAATTCAAAACCCTTAGACTGTGACGGTGTCGGTATCTACTGGCTTGAAGCACTCTAAGGAGGAATTTCAGCGGCGTAAGTCATTGTGTGCCATTAGAAGTGCCATTGCTTTATTAATCTATGGACAAACTGAGTTGTCACAAAGTATTATAAAACAGCCACAATAAAAACCTCAATAACATGTTCCTTTATCCTCCCTTCTTGTCATCATTATTCTTTACCTTGCTCTATTTTTTTCATCCCTTTAAACAAATTTAATACACTTTTTACTTTGGAATAATTTTGTACTTACACAAAAGTAACAAAGATAATTCAGAGAGTTTTTGTATACCCCTCATCCACTTTTGCATATTTGCAATGTCTTATATTACTATGGTTCATTTATTAAAACTAATAACCTGGCATTCCTATACCTAAACTCCAAAATTTATTTGGATTTGTCTAGTTTTTCCATTCATTTCCTCTTTCTTTCCAGGATTAAATCCAACATACCCCATTCCATTTAGCTGCCATATTTCTCCTTTCTTTTCTTTACTTCTCTGCTCTTTCTCTTCTAATGCTTCACTTGACTCACCATTCCCTCTCAATTACAGCAGTATTTATGTTATTATCTTAGTTTCCTCAACACCTTTTTTTTCTCCTTAACTCTCTTCAGTCTAGTTTTGTTTTCAGGTGCTCCACTTTTACTGTTTATTCCCAGAAATATTTAATGAACATCTACGATGTGCCAGACACTGTGCTCAACATTTATTTACAATGATGAGCAAGGCACAGTCTTGAATACAGAGAGCTTACAACCCAGGTTCTTCTTAGGTTTCCAACTTTAATACAACAGTCTTTTCTTACCCAAGTCATCTTTCTTGACCTCAGCTTCTTTTGGTCATTTTCCTTAACCTCTTTTGAAAACTTCTTGTTCTTGGATTTCAATTGTATCCTGATAAGAAGTAACTCTCTCAAATAAAGTGACTGGTTTTGACATGAGCCCTATGGAATTAGTCTCACCGCTTTATATTTTCAACATTTCTTCTTATAATTATGTTGCCCTTTGTCCTTCTTCTTTCTTTCTTCTAAAGGAGAGTCAACAGTTACCTCTAGGATGATGGTTCACAGATACATCAAACTCATCTTTAGTGTTCTAATTCCATTTCATCATTGGGTCCTCAACATATATTTTCCATTCTCTCCAGACCAATTTTCTAGTAGCTTTGCTAACCTTACTTTGAGTATTGTTCATTTAACCTTGCTTTATTAATCTATAGTGAGGAAATGTAGATTGTGAGTATGGGCAATGAAATTTATATTTTAGTTATGTTTTACTCATTTGGAAATAACTAATGTTACAAATCATTAATTTTTCTATTTTTTCTTTCATAATAAACAGTATGTATTAGTCCATTTTCATGCTGCTGATAAAGACATACCCGAGGCTGGGAACAAAAAGAGGTTTAACTGGACTTACAGTTCCACATGGCTAGGGGGGCCTCAGAATCATGGCTGAAGGTAAAAAGCACTTCTTACATGGCAGTGGCAAGAGAAAAAAGGCAATAGAAGCAAAAGCATAAACCCCTGATAAACCCATCAGATCTTGTGAGACTTATTCACTATCACAAGAATAGGACAGGAAATTTCAGCCCCCATGATTCAATTACTTCCCCATGAGTCCCTCCCACAACCCACAGGAATCTGGGAGCTACAATTCAAGTTGAGATTTGGGTGGGGACACAGCCAAACCATATCACAGTAAATTAGAAACTACTGATGTTTTCATTTACATTGTGTTTTCTCTCTTTATTTATATCATAAATGATTTCAATACAGAAAATAATTTGATTATATTCACATGGGGATTTTTTAAGATAAAATTTTTATTTTAGATCAAGTTTAGGTTTACAGAAGTAATTTGTGGGCGAGGTGCGGTGGCTCACGCCTGTAATCCCAGCACTTTGGGAGGCCAAGGTGGGCGAATCACGAGGTTAGGAGATTGAGACCATCCTGGCTAACATGGTAAAACCCTGTCTGTACTATAAAATATTAAAAATCAGCCAGGCGTGTTGGTGGGTGCCTGTAGTCCCAGTTACTCGGGAGGCTGAGGCAGGAGAATGGCATGAACTCGGGAGATAGAGCTTGTAGTGAGCTGAGATTGTGCCACTGCACTCCAGCCTGGGTGACAGAGCAAGGAAAACTCTGTCTCAAAAAAAAAAACAAAGAAAGAAATAATTTGTAAAGATAGGACAGATAGTTCCCATATACTGCACTCCTACAGTTTCCCCTAGTATTAACTTCTTACATTAGTATGGTACCTTTGTTGTGATGAATACAATATTATTGATAAATTATTGTTAAGGTCCATACTTTATTTAGGTTTCCTTGGTTTTCATTTAAGGTCCTTTTTCCATTTCATGGATCACTGTCAAGATAGCATATATGAGATATAATCATCATGTCTGTTTAGGCTCTTCTTGTTTGTGACAGCTTCTCAGACTTTCCTTGTTTTTGATGCCTTGGCAGTTTTAAGCAGTCCTAGTCAGCTATTTTGTCCAATGCCCTTTAATTTTGAATTGTATTTTTTTCTCATGATTATGCTGTGGAGAAAGACCACAGACGCAAATTGCCATTTTACCAAATCCTATCAAAGACACATACTGTCAACATGACTTTTCACTGTTGATGTTGAGCATGGTCACCTAACTAAGGTAGTATTCTTCAGGTTTCTAACTGTATTCATTTTCCCCCTTCCTATTCTGTACTCTTTGGAAGTCACTAAGAGTAGCTAACACATAAAGAGTGGAGTGTATCTGTATAAATTATTTGGAATTGTTCTGCACAGGAGATTTGTCTTTCTCCCCCATTTGCATATTTAATCTTTTAATTTATATCAGTGTGAACACATGGATATTTATTTTATCACTTGGATAACAAACCAATACCACTTTATTTTTTTTTGCTCAAGTTGTTTCATCTTTGGCTATTCTTTTAGTTGGCTCCTCTGTCCCTTTGACATACCCCAAACATTGTGAGACTTTTGTTTTATTTGGCATTTTCTTACTTTCTAGCACTGTAATGCTCCATGCTTGTTTTACATTGTTTTGGTCCTAGTCCTAGAATTATCTATTTTTCCAAGAATCTCAGGTTTATTTTTTCTTTTCCTTTGAGAATGGCATTAGAAACCAGGACATGGATGTAATCAGTCATTTTTGAAAATAATCTCTTGGATGTTTTCTCTTTCCTGACCAATATTAGTGCCACCTCCTTAGGCTGTGGTCCAACATACAGTATTTGTGGATTTTTATATTTTCTTGCTAACATCTGCCAAAATAATATTTCCAAGATTTTTTCAAACATTCCACTGAGTACTTACATACATATATCATCACACACCTTGCCTTTGTGACCAGTGCTAAGCTTTTCAATCATTTTGTCCTATTGTACTTATCAAATTTTATTCTCTGTCTTTCAAAATACCCAACCTGCTTTCTAGTTGGGCTGACCCTTTGCAGCCTCTCATAAATAAAATACTCATTCTTGTTTCTGCTTTTTTAATACAATTTTCTTATGTAGGATTTTCTCACTTTCAGATATAATTCCAGACTCATCTCCATATATTAATTATCAGATTTTGTTAGAATAATTTGAATGTACTTAGACATCACCAGCTTGTATGTACAAATGAGGTCACATTAATATGTGTGCCCAATTATAATTGAGTGGCTTTTACTCCTACATGCAAAGTGTCTACTCTACCTTACTTTTTTTTTTTTTTTTTCAGATGGAGTCTTGCTCTGTCACCCAAGCTGGAGTACAGTGGCTCGATCTCAGCTCACTGCAGCCTCCACCTCCTGGGTTCAAGTGATTCTCCTGTCTCAGCCTCTCAAGTAGCTGGGATTACAGGTGTGTGCCATCATGTCCGGCCAATTTTTGTATTTTTAGTAGAGAAGGGGTTTCATCATATTGGTCAGGCTGGTCTTGAACTCCATCCGCCTCAGCCTCCCAAAGTGCTGGGATTATAGACGTGAGCCACTGCACCCGGCCATGTCTACTCTATTTTTAAAGTTTGGTTTTTGTTTGTTTGTTTGTTTTTTGCCTCTCCTATAGACTCTCTATAAGTCCTCAACCTATAACATTAATACAGTTAGCTTCTTGGGATACTTCTTCTTCCAGGGAAGTGTTTTAACCTCTGATCACGACTGCGGCTAAACATTTTCCTGTGTAATGGTTCGTCAAGCACCGAGCTATAGCATTGACCCTTTTAGAGTCGTACCACAGCTGTGTTACTTGGGCTTTAAGGTGTCACAGTTTATACATCGGTTGAGATGAAGGGTATGGTACATTAAAATTAAGAATACAATAGTTCCCCCTTATCCTCAAGGGATACATTCCAAGACCTCCAGTGGATGCCTGAAACCATACATAGTACTGAACCCTACATCTACTATGCTTTTCCTATACATATATACTTATAACAAAGTTTAATACCTAAATTAGGCACAGTAAGAGATGAACAACAATTGGTAATAAAATAGGATAATTATAACAATATGTTATGTGAATGTGGTCTCTCTCTTTCAAAATATCTTATCGTACTATATCCACATAGTTTTGAACTGTAATGACCAGCAGCAACTGAAACCATGGAGAGTGAAACTGAAAATAAGGGGAAACTATGGTAAAGTGAGGCCCTTGTATAAGTTAAGTTCAACCAGTCAAAATGTTCATCAACATCATTCAAGGAAGGCTTATTTATAAAGGGTCTTATGACGGGGGTGTGAGCAGGGTGTTAGGGAGCCATAGTAGTTAAGGAACCTAGACCAGCAGCAGAGGGGCTGCTACCACACCAAGGATAGCCAAAGAGACAAGGGGTTGGAGAGTCACATCAGGCAGGCTACTTGAGTGCAGCAGAGATGGCCAGCATGAGGCAGTCTCTCAGGGAAGGAATAAATGATTTGCAGGGTAAAGATAACTGGACTCGAAACAATAGAGAATGGAGTAACTAAAAGCTCACATTCTCCTCTCTTTCTCTGACTGTTTCTGGAGTCCTTCTTGGCTGGCTGAAGACAATCGGAAATGAGAGGAAATGGTTCTCCTGTTAATACAATCTATACAAGTGAGCCTCAGAGAAATGAGAGGATGGAGAAAGGTAGAGAATGGCTCCAGAGAATAAAATGGACATACATGGAACAGCCATGTTTGACTGTTCATATCTGCAATATATTGAGCAATCAGTTTTTTTTTCTTTTAATACTAAATGATGATTGTCATAATTAGCCACAAATATTATCAGGGTGTTGTAAAAACTGAATTTTATATCAAAACCCTTGAAAAATGAGAGAAAATACAATTATCACTTAATAAAAACAATAGTGCCTTGTACTTTGCATGGTCCTTATAATTCTAAGTACTTTTGCATACATAGTGTGATTTGATAGATATTAATGAAATAAATAATATATTTTGTAATATATTCTGGGTGCTGTTCTGAAGGATTTACATCCTACAACTCTGTAAGGTAGACTCTTTTATAGATAAGGAAAATGAGACACAGGTAGGTTATCTAAGTTACCAATAGTAAAACCTGGATATAAACACAGAACCCGCCCTCAAAAACCAATGTACATGTGGCTTTTGATATGTACAATAAAAATTGATTGAATAATAAATCTGAGTTAATAGAGTTATTTTACATAAGAAATAAATGAAGACTTTAAAAGTATAAGGTGAAGTGCTTTGAATTCTTTTAAGTAAATAATTTAGCAATGGGACAGTAGCCGTAGTTCAGAGCTCTTTCCATTATTTCTTATTTGTAAGGAAGATTTCTTTAATAATCATAATGAGTTCATGTTTCAAGATCTTGTTAGAGCTAATGCAAAAAAATCAAATATAGGTAGCTAGTTGTAAAAAGTCACATTTTAGTTGTTATTAAAGACATACAAATATGGAATTGAACTTACTCCTTTTAGAAATGCTTGATTAGTTGTTGATGTCAGAGGTCCTCTGGCAATGCCTCCAAATTTCCTGTAATGATGAATGGTCATAACATCACTTTCATAGAACTTGTATCACTTGCTTTCCTTGGAGAGTGAGAGGTGGCGCTACCAGGTAACACAGGTGTCTACAGCTGCAGAATGTGTGTTGTTCGGATGCACTATGTTTTTTAATATTCCACTTGGGCAAAATACTTTCAACTCTTTCTGTCAGGGCTGTTGTTGATCAAAAGTTTTTAATCTTCAGCCTGAACATGGACAGTAGGAATTTATATTTGGCACCTGTGTTCTTTACTTTTTAATATTCTCTGTCATCCTCTAGCCTGGTATCCTTAAGATTCATCTGGGTTCCTTAAAAGACATGTATACATTGAACTCTTTACCCTCAGTATACTTTTTAAAATTTGTCTAATTCAATACATTGCATCTTTATTTTTTTTTAAATACAACCCATTTGTTTTCTTTCTCTGAAATATTGTATATTTCAAAAGAATGATATGAACTTACCTTGTACTGAACATGAGCATTCTATGAAAGTTCATTTTTGTAATGTAAACCTTTCTACCGTTATTCTGCATCATACCGTGAGGAACCTTTGCATGTATGAACACAAAGCTTACATGCCCAGTTTCTTTCCATACCCCTGGCTCCTTGTATTTAGTTGTGAATGCATCTGTGACATGAACGTCCCTCAGAGAATAGACTTTGGGAACTAGCGTGTACTTGTCCTATATGCAAGTTTGGGATATTTAAGCAATGATTTCTGGTTCTCATACAGTCCAGAAAGGGATGAGTAAATTTCAAGTGGGCTCATTACTTTGACTTATGGGTGTTTTACCCTGTGGGAAACGGTATAGTCAGAAGAGAATTCAAGCCAAAGTCAAGATACCCAAAGTTCAAGGATCAGGTTAGGTCAGGAAATAAGACCCTTCTTGGGTCTACTGGTGAACTGATATTCAGAGTTTATTAAGAATTTCTACTTTGCAAATAAATCAAGAAGTGTATGTTTTCTTCATCTGGAACAAGAATTCAATGGAAGACTAAAATGTGTATGTCTTTTCATTTTTTTATATATATTTTATAATTTAAAAAATTATCGTAATTACCAAAAGTAGAAACTGGATTCCTACTAATGAGTGTCACTGTCTTTATATAACACAGAAGGTGAAAATAACATTGCATTTGATCTTTTAATGTATCATTTCCATTGCTTTTAAAAAAGTAATTTTGGCTGGGTGCGGTGGCTCACACTTGTAATCCCAGCACTTTGGGAGGCCGAGTCGAGCAGATCATGATGTCAGGAGATGTAGACCATCCCGGCCAACATGGTGAAACTCTGTCTCTATTAAAAATACAAAAATTAGCTGGGCATGGTGGCATGTGTCTGTAATCCCACTTACTGGGGAGGCTGAGGCAGGAGAATCGCTTGAACCCAGGAGGCGGAGGTTGCAGTGAGCCAAGATCAAGCCACTGCACTCCAGCCTGGAGAATAGCGAGACTCCATCATATATATATATATATATTTTTTATTATATAATATATAAAAAATAGAGAATGGAGTAACTAAAAGCTCACATTCTCCTCTCTTCCTCTGACTGTTTCTGGAGCCCTCATTGGTTGGTTGAAGACAATCAGAAGTGAGAGGAAATAAATAAATATATACTTATTTACCACATATAATATATATATGTACATATACATATATATACACACATATATATACACACACGTTTATATGAGTTTGATGAGTTTGGACATAGACATACGTAAAACCATGACCACAAACAAGGTAATGCATATCATCACCTCCAAAAATTCTTTGTGGCCTGTCTTACGTATTTTTATTTTTTTCTGATTAGAATACTTAACTTGAGATACACCCTCTTACCAAAAACTTTAAGAACACAATACAGTATTGTTAACTATAGGTGCTACAACTTATTCATCTTGCATATTAGAAACATTTTACCTGTTGAACAGAAGTAACTCCCCATTTCCCACTCTCCTGCCAATGATTTCTTAGATATGATATCAGAAACATAGACAATAAAAGCACAAATAGACAAGTGAGACTGCATTAAAATAAATTTTTTTTATTGCAAGGGAAACAATCCAGAGAATAAAAGGCAACCTGTAGAATGTGAGATGATATTTGTAAACCACATATTTGATAAGAAGTTAATGTATAAAATGTATAAGGAATTCCTACAACTCAATAGAAAAAAAAAAACCACACAAAACATATTTGAAAACCTAAAAGAAATGTGTAACTTCCTAGAAGCACACAAGCTACCAAGACTGAATTATGAAGAAATAGAAATCTGAACAGAACTATAAAGAAGAAAGAGATTGAATCAGAGTCAAAAACATCCCAACAAAGAAAAGCCCAACAGTAAATGACTTCACTGGAGAATTCTACCAAACATCTAAAGAATTAACGCCACTTTTTCTTAAACTCTTTCAAAAAATTGAAAAAAACAAATGAATACTTACAAATTCAGTTTATAAGGCCAGCATTACCAAAGCCAAAGATATCACAAGAAAATAAAACAATAAATCAATCACTCTGATACAGATGCAAAACTCCTCAACAAAATACTAACAAAATGAATCCAGCAGTACTTTAAGAGGTTCATACCCCATGACCAAGTGGAATCTGTCTCTGGAATGCAAGAATCATTTAATATAAACAGATCAAATAATGTAATAAACCACATTAAGAGGATAAAAATCACATGATCATCTCAAAATATGCAAAAAAAGAATTTGACAAAAATCAGCACCTTCATAATAAAACCACTCAACAAACCAGGTCTAGAGGGAATTTACTTTAACATAATAATGGCCATATGTGACAAGCCCACAGCTAACATCATCTTCAATAGTGAAAAGCTAAAATATTTTTCTCTAAGATCAGGAGTTAGACAAGAATGCCCACTATCACCACTTTTATTCAACATGGTTCTGGAAGATCTTACCAGAACAATACGGCAAGAAAAAGACAAAAGACAGATAAATCAGGAATAAAATAAAATTACCTGTTTGCACATGACCTTGTCTTATATGTGGAAAACCCTAAAGACTTAACAAAATCTCTTAGAATTAATAAACAAATTCAAGCAATTTGCATAATACAAAGTCCACATACAAAAATCAGTTGTGTTTCTATACACTAACAACAAACTATCTAAAAAGGAATTTAAGACAACAATTCCACTTACAATAGTATCAAAAAGAATAAAACCCATAGAAATAAATTTAAGTGAAGAAGCTCATGTATAGGAAGAATTAATTTCATTAAAGTGGCCATACTGCCCAAAGCAATTTACAGATTAAATGCTCTTCATATCAAAATACCTGTGACATTCTTCACAGAACTATAAGAAACTATTTTAAAATTCATATGGAACCAGAAAAGAGCCCAAATAGCCAAGGTAATCCTAAGCAAAAAGAACAAAGCTGGAGGCATCATACTACCTGACTTCAAACTATTCTACAGGACTGTGGTAATCAAAACAACATGGTACTGGTACAAAAACAACCACATGGATCAATAGAACAAAATAGAGAGCCCCAAAATAAGGACACACACCTACAACCGTCTGGTCTTCGACAAAGCTAACAAAAACAAACAATGGTGAAAGAATTTTCTATTGAATAAATGATGCTGGTATAACTGGCTAGCCATATGCAGAGGACTAAAATTGGACACCTTCCTTACACCATATGCAAAAATTAATTCAAGATGGATTAAAGATTTAAATTTAAGACCCCAGACTATAAAAATCCTGCAAGATAACCAGGCAATACTGTCCTGGACATAAGAACAGGCAAAGATTTCATGACAAAGACACCAAAAGCAATTGCAACAAAACCCAAAATTGACAAATGGGAACTGATTAAACTAAAACAAAATAAACTGTCAACAGAGTAAACAGAAAACCTACAGATTGGGAGAAATATTTGCAAATTATGCATCTGACAATGACCTAATATCCGGCATCTATAAGGCACTTAAACAAATGTACAAGAAAAAACCAAACAATCCCATTAAAAAGTGGGCACAGGACACGAACAGACATTTTTCTAAAGAATACATACATGAAGCCAACAAGCATATATATGTATATATACACACACAGACACACACATATATATATACAGTTCAATATCACTGAGAAATGCAAATCAAAACTACAATGAGATACCATCTCACATCAGTCAGAATGGCAATTACTAAAAAGTCAAAAATTTAACTGATGCTGGTGAGGTTGTGGAGAAAAGGGAACTCTTGTACGTTGTTGGTTGGAGTGTAAATTAGTTCAACCATTGTGGGAAGCAGTATGGTGATTCCTCAAAGAGCTAAAAGCAGACCCACCATTCCACCCAGCAATCCCATTACTGGGCATATACCCAGAGGAATATAAATCATTCAACCATAAAGACACACACATGCAAATGTTCTCCGCAGCACTATTCACAGTGGCAAAGACATAGAATCAACCTAAATGCCCATCAGTGATACATTGGATAAAGAAAATGTGCTACATATACAGCATGGACTACTATGCAGCTATAAGAAAGAACAAGATCATTTCTTTTGTGTGAACATTGATGAAGCCAGAGCCCATTATTCTTAGCAAACTAACACAGGAACAGAAATCCAAATACTGCAGGTTCTCACTTGTAATTGGAAGCTTAATGATGAGAACTCATTAACACAATGAAAGGAACAAAAAACACTGGGGAATACAAGAAGGTGGAAGGTTGGAGGAGAGAGAGGAGTAGAGCAAATAACTTTTGGGTACTTGGCTTAGTACCTGGGTAATGAAATAATCTGTACAACAACCCCCCTGTGACAGGATTTCAACTGTATAACAGACCTGTACATGTACCCCAAACATAAAATAAAAGTTAAAAAAATTCAAGAGGAAAGACGTCCCTTTTTTTGTGGATTGAAGGACTTAATATGGTTAAGATTTTCATACTACAAAAAGGATCTACAGTTTCAATATAATTCCTATCAAAATTGCAATGGTATTTTTTCAGAAATAGAATAAACAATACTGAGATTCATATGAAGCACCAAGGGCCCCAAACAGCTGAGACATCTTGAGAAAAAGAACAAAGCTAAAGGGCTCCTACTTCTTGTCTTCAAAACATGTTATAAATCTACAGTGATCAAACCAAGATGGCACTTGCCAAAAGAGAGACACGTGGATCAAAGGAACAGAATATAGAGAATATAGAGACTAGAAATAAATCTAGATGTTTATCATCAAATGATCTTCCACAAGAGTGCCAAGACTATGCAATGAGGGAAGGATAGACTCTTCAACAAATGGTGTTGGGAAAACTGAATATCTACATGCATAAGAATGGGATTGGCCCCTGCCTTATACCATGAAAAGTTAATTCAAAATGGATTAAGGACTTAAACATAAATGCTTGAATATTTGAAACATGCAATGACCATTTGTTTTCATTTTGTAAAAGCCTCAAAAAATCAACCATTTTGCTGATGTCCATTATCAAAAATCAAAAGAACTATAGTGGCATTAGCAAAGTTGAGTACCTCTGAAAATGTAGATAACAAGGATGAGAATTAAATTTCTCAAAGTTTGGGAACAGAAATCCTTCAGGAAGGGTGTAGGCAAGTTAGTTTTAATGTTACATAACATGAGGTCAAAGGCAGAACTTTTGGGAGTACATTCTTTTAAAAAAGGGTCTTCAAGAGTCTTCTTCACAATAGGGTCTAGATTCAGGTAAAAATTGATAAGACAAGATAATTGAAAGTATAATGAAATTCAGAACTAGAGGTGATATTGAAGTCATCTTTAGAAAAGTCGAGAAATAGCTTGGGAGAGACTCAAATTCTGAGATCCAGCAGAGCCCATAGAAGCTACCTCATGACAGAATTTTCTGAGTGAATGAGGAAAAAAATTGGTGGCCATTGTAGGGGATCTGAGTTTTTTAGAAATTGTGCCAACCATGAAATGTGTTACTAGACTTTTGTTGCAAATTTAGAAACTTCTCTATAATTGTTTATTTTCATTTTATATTAATTTCTTAGTAGAATTCTTATGTTAGTCAAAGATTTTTGTTGAAAGCAACAAAGTTTGACTCAGAGAAATTCTCACATAAACTTAGTTTACTGAAAGTTATTTTGTAGCTTGCAGAAATTTGGAAAAGTTTGAAAAACCTGGCTCAACAGTAGATAAAAATTAACCAAAACCAGAGAATGTATAAAAGGCATCTGGGAAGAACAATTCTGCCTCATTCTTTGAGATACTCACTCCAGATTTAGTGGGTAGGGTGTTATGTTTGACTGATCTGAGGTCACATGGCCATGCCCAAACAACCAGACAGGCAGAAAAAGACATTCTTTCGACATTTTAGCTTCTGTATTTTGAGGCATATCTTGCTTCCCACAAGATTCATATATTCAGATGCTGAGATATTCACTTAATAATGACTTTCATTTCTTTTAAAAGAAAACATCCAGGCTGGGCATGGTGGCTCATGCCTGTAATCCCAGCACTTTGGGAGGCTGAGGTGGGTGGATCACGAGGTCAGGAGATCAAGATTATCCTAAGTAACACAGTGAAACCCTGTCTCTACTAAAAGTGCGAAAAAAAAAAAAAATTAGTCGGGAGTGGTGGCACGTGCCTGTAGTCCCAGCTACTTGGGAGGCTGAGGCAGGAGAATGGCGTGAACCCAGGAGATGGAGCTTGCAGGCTTGCAGTGAGCCATGATTGCGTCACTGCACTCCAGCCTGGGTGACAAAGCAAGTTTCCGTCTCAAAAAAAAGAAAAAAAAAAAAAAAGAAAACATCCATTTGACTATCTGATGAGAAAAAGATAGAGGATATGTCTATACTTGGACACATAAAGAGCGATATCAGAGCTTCCTGAAAGCACAAACATAGTCTTATCAGAGTCTATATCAACAAGAAATCCAGGGAAAACAGTAGTTAGTGAAGAGAACCTCAGAGTGGATATATAGCCATGATTGTTGTGGTTTTTCCATAGTGTACAGTAAAGGATGAACTCATCAGGCCTGGTTTGCCCAAACCCTGCACATTCTAAAGGCCTTCAGGATTGGCTCCTGACTGGCTTCTGGAAGATAACTTCTGAGCCCTTGGAATATTCTGTCTGATAAAAATGTATTCATATACCCGAGACCTTGCACCACACCAGGTAGGTTATGCTAACAATATGATTTATGGTGATTGTTTTTGTAAGAATTTCTGGGTCTTTGAACCATAATATACTAGTTGACCTCTTGGGGGGCTTGAGTGGGAGTAGCTAAGGTCAGTCACACAGGCCATACATGCCTAGGAGACTGACTCTCAAATAAAAATCCCTGGACACCAAGGCCCAGGTGAGCCCCCTTGTCACACACTGTTGTTGGGAGAACTAAGTATTGACTTGGTGGCTCCCCCAGGAGAAGCCACCTGTAATGTAATGCCTGGTTTCTTCTGGACTCTCCTTTTTCCTTTGCTGATTTCAATCCCTATACTTTTCCTATAATAAACTATAACCATGAGTAGAATACATTTCTGGGTCCTGTGAATCCTTCCAGTGAAGCCTCAACTCTGAGAGTGGTCTTGGGGACCCCAACACACATGGGAAATGAGATTTAAATAGTTAATCCATTCTCGCTAGTTATCGACCTTTTCCCTAGGGATTGCTATTGTTATGTGTTACATGATATTATGTTCTGTTTTTATTCAAGATAAATATAATGCACATTGGATAGAAGGAAGAAAACAGTAAGTTGGAGAATTAGTAATTGACCAAATGCTTCCAAAAACATTATGTAATAATATAAGCAGCAAGACCAAAAAGAAACAAACAAGAAATATTTGGAAGCTGGCATTGTCCATGAACAGCAAAGCAATAATCCAATACTTGACATCATTTCCTTCTCAGAATGCAGTTATTCATACACTGTTTTTGCATAAATTGTTTTTTGTTAACGCTCCCTTTTTCTACCTTCTGTAAATGCCCCTTATTTCTTTATGGGGTTGAGTTGGCAAGATGTGAGTTACAGTGACAAAACAAACATGACAAATTTCTGCTGTCCTGTGAAATTCTTTCAGTGTGGCGTTCTTTTGCTGTTTAGAATCTTAATGTTACACTCAAGCAGGCCTTTCTATCCATCAGATAGCAGGCTGCCATCTGTAGAAGTGCCAGAGTACTAAGATTTATGTGTTACTATTTAAGGAATTTAGGTTTGGCAATTTCATGCTGTTCATTTGGCCAAACAATAATATGCTAATTAACCTGCTTGACCTAAATTACACAGTACATGCCAATGTGCGGCCAACTCAACTGAGCAATTGGCTGAGCATTCTTGACTCTACAGTTTTGCATATAAGAAGCTTTACATCAAAAAACAAACAGTTATGGGACTGCTCCACTTCATCATCTGAAAGGAAATTCATTATCTTCAGTTTACTAAAGGAAATTTATATTTCATTTGGTTTGTTATGATTATACCAATATTTTACAATTAATGTTCATCGTCAGGGACAAAAATTTTACTTTCCCAGAATCATCTATATTTTTTATTTGGCTAGCATACTGATAACAAAGAGTAGATATTTATTACTTAGGACATGAAATTAAAAATATATATGTAGATTTCAGGTTATATAAACTTCCAAAAGCTATGTGCAAAAAAAAAATGTATGTGTTAATGATATTTTATTGGAAAAAGCTTTCTTAAGATTCTCACAATGGATTCTTGTCCCAAAATAAAATTTTGAAAAATAATTATTGGCTATTAAAATTAGAGATCCTTTTTAAAATAATTTCTTTCTGTGGGCCCATATCTCTGGTTACTTATTCATCCTGTAATGCTGGAAGTTCATTGTGGTATTTCTCATTGCCCTCTCCACCACCACCAAACTGTTGATCTGCTGTTTTAGCAGAACTCAAATATATGAAACTTTCTGTTAATCAGAAATAATTAAAAACCATAGCGAAATCGAGGAAAAGTATTGCAGGGAACCTCTTTAAGCATTAAACTCCCTAGCACACCTCTTATTAGTGCTAATAAAACTGCTCAGATCCCAAAGATTAAAATCTTTTGATATCTTGATGACAGAAGGAAATAAAAAACTTAGAAAAACATGCAGTAGGGAGATGCAAATGAGAGAATAGAGAGAAAAAGAAAAATGACAAATGGAAGAGAATGTAGAAAAATGTACGGAGGATTTTTTTTTAATGTAAATAGTGTATGCATGTAATAAAGAAGTAACCAAAGCAAAAAACTGGCTGTATGGTCCTGTAAATCAGTGCTTTGCAAACTTTACAGGGCACAGAAATTATCTAGGGCTCTTCTTAAAATGTGGATTCTGACTCAGTAACTTTGGGATGGAACCTTCCATTGTGCATTCCTTTTCTTTTCTTTTTTTCTTTTTTTTTTTTTTTTTTGAGACGAAGTCTTGCTCTTGTCCACCAGGTTGGAGTGCAATGGTGTGATCTCGGCTCACTGCAACCTCCGCCTCCAGGGTTCAAATGATTCTCCTGCCTCAGACTCCGGAGTAGCTGAGATTACAGGCATGAGCCATCACGCCCAGCTAATTTTTAGTAGAGATGGGGTTTTACCATGTTGGCCAGGCTGATCTTGAACTCCTGACCTCAGGTGATCCACCTGCCTTGGCCTCCCAAAGTGCTGGGAATACAGGTTCCATAGTGCATGTCTAACAAGCTTGCAGGTAATACTAATGATGGTCACAGGCTGTATTTGAATTAATAAGCCTATAAACTGTCAAATTCTACCTACTGCCTGAATTCTACAATATCTGTAAAGCAAAATCAAAGCTAAGACACTTTCAAAGAATTATGCTAATAGTAAAAAAAAAATATGTCTTTGCATGTATTGTAAGGGAGCAAGAATAAGTTTAGTAGAAGAATGCAGTATTGGTTCATCTGTGCTAATAGGCGTTACATAACGGATGCCTGCTGTCTTTGCTAGCGCAGTATCAGGCAAAGATGATGAAGGTCTCTAATCAGTATGATTGAATTAGTGCAAATGAGAAATATTATTTAAATGTTTTCCATTAAATGGTCAGTTAAATGTATGTATTTTTGGCCTAGTGCTTCCTAAGAAAGCCTAGCTTTAATTTTTTTTTTAATTTTACTTTAAGTTCACGGATACATGTGCAGAATGTGCAGATATGTTACATAGGTATACATGTGCCATGGTGGTTTGTTGCACCTTTCAACCCTTCATCTACATTTTAAGCCCCACATGCATTAGGTATTTGTCCTAATGCTCTTCCTCCCCTTGCCTCTCAACTCCCGACAGGCTCTGGTGTGTGATGTTCCCCTCCCTCTGTCCATGTGTTCTCATTGTTCAACTGTCACTTACGGGTGAGAACATGTGGTGTTTGGTTTTCTGTTCTTGTGTTAGTTTGCTGAGAATGATGGCTTCCAGCTTTATTCATGTCTCTGCAAAGGACATGATTTAAGCTGATAGGCAACTTCAGCAAAGTCTCAGGATACAAAATTAAAGTGCAAAAATCACACGCATTCCTACATACCAACAATAGAAAAGCAGACAGCCAAATCATGTATTAACTCCCATTCACTACTGCTACAACAGAATAAAATATCTAGGAATACAACTTACAAGGGATACGAAGGACCTCTTCAAGGAGAAGTGCAAACCACAGCTCAAGGAAATAAGAGAGGATGCAAATAGAAAAACATTCCATACTCGTGGATAGGAAGAATCAATATCGTGAAAATGGCCCTACTGCCCAAAGTAATTTATAGATTCAATGCTATTCTCGTCATGCTACCACTGACTTTTTTTCCTCACAGAATTAGGAAAAAATACTTTAAATTTCATATGGAACCAAAAAAGAGCCTGTATAGCCAAGACAATCCTAAGCAAAAAGAACAAAGCTGGAGGCATCACACTACCTGACTTCAAACTATACTACAAGGCTATAGTAACCAAAACAGCATGGTACTGGTACGAAAACAGATATACAGACCAATGGAACAGAACAGAGGCCTCAGAAATAGCACCACACATCTACAACCATCTGATTTTCCACAAACCTGACAAAAACGAGCACTGGGGCAAGGATTCCCTATTTAATAAATGGTGCTGAGGAAACTGGCTAACCATATGTAGAAAACAGAAACTGGACCCCTTCCTTACACCTTATACAAAAAATAACTCAGGATGGATTAAAGACCTAAATGTAAAACCCAAAACCATAAAAACCCTAGAAGAAAACCTAGGCAATACCACTCAGGATATAGGCATGGGCAAAGACTTCCTGACTAAAACACCAAAAGCAATTGCAACAAAAGCCAAAATTGACAAATGAGATATAATAAAACTAAAGGCTTTAATTTTTTAAAAACTATTTACCAAGCACCGTAAGTGGCTTTAAAGTTCTGTCCCATTTTCCCAGTACTGTAGTTTTGTTTGTTTGTTTGTTTTTGCAGGTGACTAGCTTTATTAATACACAGTTTCTGTATTCATATATAAGGAGAGGAATATGTAATCTTACCATTTTCTCATATAAATTGAATACTGTACATTCTCTTCTAGACTTTGCTTTCTTCATATATACCATATTTTATATACCTTTCTATATCAGTATATAAGATAGGATGCCTTTATTCTTTTTTACAATGGGAAAAAACAAGTGTTTGTTTAACCAGTCTCCTATTGGTAGATTATTTTCTACAATCTATGACAACTTGTGCCCAAGATACTTTGTATATTTCCATATAGTCTTTCGTCTAATTTGGATTTGCTTTCTTTCTCTGTTCAAATGATCCATATATTTATGGACTAGTGCCATATTGTTTCAAATATGCAGGCTTTGTATGTGTAAATTTGGCGGAGGTTTAAACCTTCTTCATTGGCCCTTTTATAAAAATGCACTGAATATTCTTATTTATTTTTGCTAAGAACTTTAACATCTGCTTATATAGTATAAAAACTTTATTCTTATTTAATTGAGTTTATTTTAAATGTGTAGGATAACTTATAAATGAAAGATATTTATTTTATGCCTAAGATGTGCTAAGCACTGTTCCAGTGCTGGTCATACAGGAGTGGAAGGAAAAGAAAAAACATAAATGTACTTCAGACATTGAAACATAAGAAACTTACATTTTTGTGGTGTTATATGTACAATGAGAACAATACAATGAATAAATAACATAATATATTAAAAGTTTTTAGTGCTGTGGACAAAACTGAATTAGGGAATGGAGATACAGAGTCTGAGATGGGATGAATGTATGGGATATTATCAATCAATCAATCATCTATTTATCTGTCTGATAATGAGCGTATCTACCCAAGAACCTAGGACACTTTTCTACTTATAAAACCTTTTGTGTCTGTCAGTGCCTATTTATTCAACACCCATTATGTACCAGCCCGTTTGTACTTGATTGGGATTAACTGTGTTTATGATGCTTACATTTTGGTGGAAGGTGTAAAACAATGAAGAAAGTATAAGAAACAAAAGATATAGTGGATTCAAAGTGAATATGTGATTAGGGAAAAGCAAGGTAAGAAAGGAGGACAGAACCAGATTGCCTCTGTGTGTGTGTGTGTGTGTGTGTGTGTGTGTATGGGTATGTATGTGTTGGTGAGAGAAAGCAGTATAGATATATTTTTCTGATGCAGTGTTTTCAATTCAAAATCATATATATGTTTTCATTTGATCAATTTGTTGTGTCTTTCAATAGTGTTCTAAAATATACTACATATAGCTCTTTCATATTTCATGTTCAGTTATACTTAGGCATTTTATCTTTTGTTTTTGCTATCAATACTGGCAATTTTTCCCACTGTATCTTTGAAAGAGTCACATGTATGTGTATATGAAAGCATATACTAAATTTAGATTATTATTAACTTGATGCTTTGTAATGAAAGTGACTCTATGTATGATCTTTATATTTATAACTCAAACTAGAATTTAGCAAGCTCACTTGTTATCGGTGCATATGGGATATATACATAGATATGTTTTTTATGTATGTTTATGAATGATGTATATATGTATGCACACATAAATATAGATATTTTAGAGGAAAAGGAGAGAGAACAGAGGGAGAATCTTACAAAAAACAATGCAAAATATCATTTTACAGAAAAATTAATTGAAAAATATTAAGAAGATATCAAAAAATGGAGTAATGCACTATATTTCTAGAGAGAAATTTGAAAATGTCAATTATACAAATTCATATGTAGCTTTAATGCAATTTAATGCAAACTCTTACATTTTAGAAATACTTGACAATCTGCTTTTACAATTCAGGTGGAAGAACAAAGGCCAAAATATTCATGAATAGAAGAATTAGGTTAGTGAAGTGATTTGCCAGATATCAGGATGTATCATAAAGCCAAAGGTACTAAATGTGGTATCTGTCTGCTTCACAGGTAAAGACACTGATGTTCAGAGCCCAGAAACCGATCTCTACATATAAAAAACTTTATTTAAGACTGATTAATAAAGTTAGGATAGATGTCCTATAAATATCCTGATATAGTTGACTAAAAGTTTATGTCTATGTGTCTAAAAATACAAAAAAGTCAATTCAAGATACATAACTTAAATACAAAAAACAAAGCCATACAACTTTTGGAAGAAAAATAGAAGAATCTCTTTATGACTTCTGATTAAGTAAAGATTTCTTAAACAACACTTAAGCAGTGTTAAGTAAAATAGAATAGATTGAACTACATTAAAACCATTATAAAGAAAATAGAAATACAAGCCACACATTCAGTAAGGATATTAACAATATACGTAAGATGCAAAAAGTAAAAAAAATCCAGAATATATGAAGAACAAATCAACGACTTATAAAGACAAACCAATATAAGTACATGCCAAGGCAAAAAAAAAAAAAAAAGAATTTTAAAGAAAGGGAAACAGGAAACTCAACTTCATTAGTGATTGCCAACTAAAAATTAAACCATAAATAGACACTATTTAAATGCTACAAGGCATTCATAAATTTAAAAAATCTGAAAATGCCACATGTGGACAAGGGTATGGATCAATGGGAACGCCAATATATTACTGGAGCAAGTGTAAATGGAACACTATTATTATATAAAACTCAACATACATGAGTCAGTAATTATGATACTTTATGATTCTTTGACAATGACATGAAAGTCATTTGGAGATCCTTCAAACTACATTTATTCTGTGACTTCACCAAAGAGCAACTAATTCAAGACTCTTAGAAATGATTGTGTGAACATCAGTATTTCTTAGTAGCTCTTTTCATGATTGGTATGTACAGTTAGGTTTGAGGAATACAGTCCTAGAAAGTCTCTCATAGGTAACCCAAGAGACATGAAGGAGAATGCTCATTACAACTTTGTTTATTATTGC
Source organism: Macaca mulatta (assembly GCF_049350105.2). Taxonomy (NCBI): domain Eukaryota; kingdom Metazoa; phylum Chordata; class Mammalia; order Primates; family Cercopithecidae; genus Macaca; species Macaca mulatta. The sequence continues at coordinate 185,148,741 of NC_133408.1, forward strand.
AAAATACTATAGTCAACTTAGATGTCCACAAACCATAGAGTTAAAAGAAACTGATCATCAATCATCTGACAGAATGCTTTATAGTAGCAAAAAATGAACAAACTACAGGCATGTGTGTCATCATGGATTAGCTTCAAATAAAATTGAATGATGTCATTGGTTGAAGTCCTCAGGAAACTAACTCTAACTTTCACATTTGTGCTTAGATTTATTAGGGAGTGTTCTTGGGAACAGTCCCCATGTGCAGTGAGACATGCAGAGCTGGTAAGAGAGAAGGTGAACCATGGTGCAGTTGTAACAAAAGCCTCATCCAACCCAAGGGGGATCTTTGTCTAGGACGGACTTTCCACATTGTCCCAATTGAGGCAAACCAGACTGAGCATTACCAGATTGAACATTACCTTTATTGGCTGCTCATCTCTCTTGACTGTGGACATGGGTTCTACTGACCACCTCCATAATCCTTTGAGGGCCAGATACCCCTGGATGATACTCTGACCTTGTCACTCATTGTAAGCATTATACCCAATTTGTTTCTAATAGTTGAGTTCCTTCTAACTGCCCTTGTTTAAGAATCCCATCATTGTCTTTGCTAACATCACCGAGTTCTGTAATAGCATCTCCTACCTTTAGCTGTGGACTATGGAGAAAAACTATTTCGGTGAATGGAAGAATGGAATGTTCTCTAGGTTTTATGATGGATTTGATGACTTTAGAATTTCCAATCTCTGAGCCTTTTGATCTCTTCCTGTACTATTTGCTATGAAAGTTCTGGATTTCTAATATTCTACGTTTGAACCAATTCTTCTTCCAAGCTTTTCTGTATCAATCTAAAAACATATTAACACAGCATTTCATGATATTTGTTTGCCAGGATGTTTAATACATATCATGGGAGAGAGCTCTCATTTCAATAAATCCCAATGGTATATTTGATCTCTCTTATTCCAGCAGCTAAAAGATCCAGTCCCTTATGTACTCTCCCCATTCCTGCTGGGACATGTTGGCTAGGTCTTGCAACCCCATTGAGGGTGTAGTCCCTTTCCTTTCTTAGCAGACCCAGACATTCTGTGGCCAGATTTTATTGTGACTTTATTCTAGTTGTTGGTCTAGTATCCAGGGTAGATAAGTGGATCTTGAGCAGGATATATGTTGACTTGAAAAGCAGAAAACTCTGCCATGGCTTCAAGCCAGAATGGAGTACTTGTCTTCAACAAGAATGAGTGAGCTACTTAGCAGGTGCAGAGTATTCAGGAGAATCTGAGATTCAAGATACTGAGGCTGTTGACACAGATATCCCATTCAGTCTTTGCATCCCATTCCCTCCACACCAGACCCTTAATGTTCCTATAGAAATCCTGTCAGTGCTACAAGTTCAACCTTCTACAGAACACTTTTCCTCTCATAATAGAATTCTCTGACTGACCCTCAGCTTTTCTGCCCCCTTGGAAACTCAGAAATTCTTCACATGTTGTGAAGAATAATTTCTAGTTTCCACACTTTGCCTTATATACGCAATTTATAGCTTCTAGCCTTTTGCTACCTTCTTTCACGCCTTGATAGGCCCAAGAAACTAATCCAATTACGTAGTCCTCATGATTCCTGTTTCCCTTGTACTTCTTAAACACCTGAGATATTGCTCCTACTAGTATGTTCTCTTTAACCAGTATTCCGTTTCAGTTCATCACTGATGAAAGTTTAACAAATTCACCACTATGACATACCAGTGATATCGGTGCTTTGTCTGCTACAAGTGATGGGAGTCCTCATTATCAGCAGCCTGGGTGGTGACCAGCTTCAGCATCTCATTTTAGAGTCTTCCCCTTGAGTACAACATTGGCACCAATTGTCATAGATTGAGTTCTTCTGGAAACATATTTGTGTGCAAGAGGTTTATTGAAGAGGGTCAGTGAGATCAACACCTATGAGATTTAAGACAAGCCACATGGGACAGAAGTAAGAAGTTGGCCTGTGATGCAATTCCAGCAGATACTATAGGAAAATCTACAGCTAAGATGTCTTTTCAATGTTGCCCATTTGAGGCAAGAAGTCCAAGCATTTTCTCCTATTCAAGTTTGATAAAAGCTAAAAATTAAATGGTCATCTGTCTCTGCATATACATATTTGATATATATATATATATATTTGTGTGTGTGTAGGTTGAAAAGCAATAAAGATAAGCAAGGAAATAATTTGTACAAATTTTACTGTTTGATATGGTTTAGCTGTGTCCCCACTCAGATCTCACCTTGAATTATAATAATCCACACATATCAAGGGTGGAACCAGGTGAAGATAACTGAACCATGAGGGCAGTTTCCCCCATACCGTTCTCATGGTAGTAAATAAGTCTCATGAGATCTGATGGTTTTATAAATGAGAGTTCCCCTGCACAAGCTTTTTCTTGCCTGCCACCATGTAAGACGTCCCTTTGTTCTTCCTTCATCTTCTGTCATGAATGTGAGGCCTCTCCAGCCATGTGGAACTGTGAGTCAATTAAACCTCTTTCCTTTATAAATTACCCAGTCTCAGGTATGCCTTAATTAACAGCATGAGAACAGAATAATACACTGTTATACTCAACTGGATGGAGAGAGGGATTGGTTATCAGGGAGGTCACATAGGAGGTTAAAAGAATAAAGTATTATTCTTACAGTATTATTAATACTATTTAATAGTAAAGTATTATTAAGGTATGATTCATTATTCTTTTAAAGGAGGAGGTTAATATAAATTATTATTTCTGAAGCTGAGTGCTTGATACATGTTTATCCATTTTATTTTTCTCTATTAATATATACATTTAAATTTTATGTATTTATATTTTTATTTATATCTTTTTAAAGGAAAATATAATGAAAATACACGAAAATGATTAATTATTTAGCATTACATTTAAAACAAGTCAAGAATGTGGTGTGAGTACTAAAAATGTTAAAGAAAGGGATTCCTGATATCTCAAATAAGGGGTAGATAATCCTATCCTGATGGCATTAGTCACTGAACTTGAAGACTGCTAGGGACTCCAACCAAGGCAACCTCAATGGGGAAGATATTATAAATTTAGCCATGAATATCTTCTCTAGGGCAGGAAACACTTTATCTGGACATTTGTGCTTCCTTTAAACATTCTGTGTAAAAAAATCTGTTCTGTGAAAATGCTTTTGACTTATCATAATGACATGAAAAGGTGAAGTCAGAGGCAATAGGAAAATCAGAAGTAAAAGATAGTTAGTCTTAAAACAGGAAGAAATTTCAAACCAAACACCAAAGACAGAATTAAGTCATTTAGAAAATTGTATGTTTGCTGTTACTGGAAATGTGAAAAAGCAAGCTGGACCACTATGTGATCTGAATATTATAGAGGGAATTTCAGAAAAGAAGCAGTTACTCACTCTTTCATTTATTCAACAGATATTTATTGAACATTGGGCCAAGTGTTGGAAATAAAATGTTAAACATGAAAGACACAGTCCCTGCCTAATCCTCCTAAAAATCCAGTTTTCAGGCATTAAGGACCAGAATACTTTTATTTAAATGAAATTTATACACAGTCCTAATATTTGAAAGAGATGAATACGAAAGACTTTAATTGAAGTGGAAGCAGTGAATCCTGTTCATTGAACCCACCCCCAATATTTTCTTCTGGTAACACATACATGCGCACGCAGACACATGCATACACACACGCACTCACACACACGTGCGTGCACACCTGCACACACACAGGCGTGCACACACGTGCACGCACACATACACATGCACACATGCGTGCGCATGCATGGCACGTATGCATGCACATACACACATGCACACACATGCACACACACATCTGCATGCACACATGCATGCACACACGGGACATAAAGAATCATCACAAAAATTAGGGATTTAAAAATTCTTGTTTTTATTAAAGGACTACATAATATTTAAGATAATGTCTAATTTTCAGATTTAGTAATAGAACAGTTGTTACATGTATTTGACATGCTCAACTCAGAGTCTCATTAATTTTGAATTAGTTATTTTCAAAAGATATCAAAATATATTTACATTTTATTTTGTTTCTTTGATCACATTCTTTGATCACAATTAATAAAATCTTAAGCAAATTAACCATAAAAAATTGTATTGATGTTTTTACAGGTTGCATAGTAAATCTAAACTATTTTGATTTCTTAATGATCAAAAATTTGGTGAAAGCTAATTTGGAAACCACAATTTCAGCAATTAATATTGGTTCTATATGAGAAGAAATCTGTGGGTAATTGGTCCATTATGTTTAATAAAAGAATTTAATGGAGGCACAGAATAAATTATAGTGAAATTTAATATTCTAATTAATGCCTGTGTCTTATACTTGTTTATTTGACAGCAACAAAAAAGACAGTTACTGTTTATTATAATGTGTTCATATTATTATGTCCTTTTCCTTTTATCCCTTTCTTACATTAGAGGAAATGGTATAATCTTCACATTTCAGAGCTTAGGTCAGGACTAGGCAGGAAAGCAAAATTATTTGAATAAATAACAGGTTGCCACCAAATGTCACTATGGAAACACAAGAATGAATGTTTCCATAGGAACTCTAATCCTCCCTACTATACTTAATGATGGTATCTATTTATGGTAATACTGATTTTTTGTTGTTTTTATCATATAGAACAAACATAAGAGGTACCCATGATAGAAGAGTTGAGACCATAAATGTTTCATAAGTACAACCTAAGGAGAATCTATTCATCCAGCCAGCCAGTCATCTATTGGTGCATGTATTCAATATATAGTGTCTACTGGTTTTGCCAGGCACTATTCTATGTCCCTGGGGTATGGTAGTCAATAAGAAAGATAAAACTTCTAAGCCCTGAAAATTTGATATTTGTAAAAGCAATTTAAAAATTGAGCTAAGAGCTCAGAATTAATCCACAATTTGGATATAGTAACTGTGCATTCAAACCATTTTATTTTTTTTCCAGCATCTCCATCAAACTAACCTATTTACCCTAATTACTTACTTAAGTACCTACCTACTCCTCAAAACCAGGGCTGTTTGTCAGAAGAATTTTCCTCTTTTCCAAATGCCCCTAATGTTACATGTTAATATTTCTTTACCTTATTTTCTGAAATAATATTGTTCTTTGATTAATTTTTCACTAGAATGTGACGTTTGAGATGGATGGGGGTATGGGATCCCAGGGATAATAAGGAGGAATGCTATACTTTCAAGACTGGATCTAGGACATTTGCTGGAAAAATAGAGAATAATGTTAAGAATCACCCTTGACTGCGATCATGATTACTATGTTTCAAGTGCAACTTGTGTAGGCATTAGAGGAATATGTGTGGATTAAGAATAACAACCCAGGATATTTTCAATAGAAGGCTGTAATATCTTAGAATTTATTATTTTCCCTTCTATGTGTAAAAATAATAGTGAACACTCATTTAGTGCTTACAATGTGTCAGGCATGTTTAAATGATTTTTATATATTAATTATTTTTCACAATATCCCTAAAAAGTAGGTCCTTTTGATTTCTATTGTACTGCAGAGAAAAATTAGGCATAGAGTTACCAAAAGTCATGTAGATATTAAATGGCAGAATAATAACCAAATCCAGGCATATTGTCTTGAGAATCTTTGTTCTAATGGATATGTTTACTGCTTCTCTCCCTCTAAAGTTAAATAAGAAAAAGGTAGAAAGAAAAAGGAAAAGGAACAATTATGTTAGTTGAGTGTCTCCTCTGCATGAAACACTTCAAATGCAGTTTCTGACTTAATGCTCATAGTAACATTAGTGTAAGTTTATTTTACTTACACTAAGAACGTAAGTTCTTATTTTTAAAGTTAGAGAACTGAAACTTGGAAAGGTCACATCATTTGGGCGAAAAGACATTGCTAAGAGTTGGAAGAATTAGTATTAAAACTCATGATTGCAAAATCTGATCTTACTCATCGTGGTATCTTGGGGTCCCAATAAATGGAGAAAAGGGTTTTTTCTTTTTTCTTATGTATCATCCCCTTCATCTGCATTTTCTGCCTAGCCCAGGAATCCCTTTCTTATTGATATACGTGTAAAATGAATTCTGAATCTAATGATAAACTAGGCTAATAATTGTTCTTGAAGGTATCTAAATGGAAAACATGATACCATTTACTTGTCTCTCAAAGAAGCATGTTTTGACCAAGTGTGTCATAGCATTTAAACTACAGGCCATTGACTAATTCCAGTGCTATGCTTAGTGATCATCTCTGTAGGTCACTTTATCATAAGCCATTTATATGTACCAGGAGGCATATGTTACTTCTATATTTTGCAAGGACACATTATGGTTATTTGACTCCACATGATTAAAATTAAAGACATGTTCTCTTAAGAACTCAGTTTGGCAGTCATAAAGAAATCAAATAAACAGAGATTGGCAAAAGTTAGCTTTCATTTCTATCTGTTAAATGCACAGTAAATTGTTCTATAGTGGCAAGGCATTTCTTCTGGACACTAGAAAATAAACCCATAAAGGAAACTTGAACTGGGGTTCAACTTTTAGTACTCATAACTGAGTAAAGTTGGGTATGCTTCAAGGGAAAAAAGAAAAATAAAATAAATACCTTCTTTATATATTGTTTTTTTTTTTGTTTTTTTTGTTTTTTTTTGAGACGGAGTCTTGCTTTGTCGCCCAGGCTGGAGTGCAGTGGCCGGATCTCAGCTCACTGCAAGCTCTGCCTCTCGGGTTCACGCCATTCTCCTGCCTCAGCCTCCCGAGTAGCTGGGACTATAGGCGTCCGCCACCTCGCCCAGCTAGTTTTTTGTATTTTTTTTTTTAGTAGAGATGGGGTTTCACCGTGTTAGACAGGATGGTCTCGATCTCCTGACCTCGTGATCCACCCGTCTCGGCCTCCCAAAGTGCTGGGATTACAGGCTTGAGCCACCGCGCCCGGCCACCTTCTTTATATAAAATATGTTTTTTTCTCGCTAATTTCTGAAGGTGTATTAACAGTAAAATTTTGAAATGTTACTTTCTCTCTCTCTCTAAGACACACACACACACACACACACAAACACAGGAAGACACATGAACACACACTCTGCTATTCTATAAAGCTATAACATGTACCCCAAAAGCCTAAACTCTTACTTGAATTTTACAGGTTCACCACTGGAACATGAAGCTTTATCTGAATGACAAAGTATAGAGCCTCCTTGCTCTACAAAGGTTATTTTTAAAATAGAACTAACATTTGGGCAGATATTGTATTTTTCTCCAGCATCATGCATTGAATTTCCAAGGGAAACAACTTTTTTTTTTTAAGTTATTTTCAACAACATTGTTTACTGGCACACCATAATCCATCTATATTACTGAAGAGAAATCATTTCCAGACATGTCTAATAAGAGAGAGTCACTCATCTATAATAGTTACAAAGTCTATTGATACCTTGACATTTTATTTTCATTACTTGCGAATATGCCCTCCACTAACTGAGCAAGGCCACCTCCGACCACAAAGGTTAACTTGTTTTTCTTGGACTAGAGTTAATGTAGCCTGTGAACCCGTGATTCATATCTGGGAAAGACAGAGATTGAAAGAGGCTGGTCACAACTAACTGTGATGAGAGAGGCAACTATGTCATCAAGGCCACAGTCCACAATTCACTTCTGGAGGCAGGGAGGTAATTTTAATGCAGATAATGTAATTGTAGAAAGAAATATTTTTCTGACCTCCTTCTTTCATGGCAGTGGATACATCTGGGATTCTCAAAGGGATTCTCAAGCCATAGGAAGCCCTCCGAGTGGCGATTTCCTGAAATCTTTAGAGAATTAAGAATCTCTACGACGTGTCAAAGCACATACATTTATTATATCTGTGAAATTTTATAATATATTCTATATGCCTGACAATCAGTATTTATAGCTGTTTAGTATGTGTCTCTGTTTGCATTTGCTGATTGTGATTTTTCTTCCTATTCACTACACTTGTATCTCAATAACTTTTTACAGTTTCTAAAAATGAAAAACACTCTTATAATTAAGAATTTACTATCAGTAAAGGATGTCAATGACCCCAAAGCAGCTGGAATTGTCCCAAACTTTTTTAAAAGTATAAACTACCAGTGTCATTGGAATAGACGCATAGTTGACTAAGGAAGTCTACTTTAAGGAAATAAAGAATTTGTACCTAAAATTTCTAAAGATGTGGTAAAGAATTTGACCACATTACCTTAAATCTTAGCATGTCTTAGCTTGATTCATTCTCAGTCAGTTTATCAGCCTTTCTCTGAAAGTTATTTCAAATCCACAGATATTCTCTTGGTAATAATCAAAAGATAACTCTGAAGCATGCCTTCCTAATGCTGGTAATTGCTTGTTCTGCTCATGAGTGAACTTTGTGTTCTTGAATTTTTAATCTGGTTTTCCAGCCTTATTTTTTGATATTTGAAATGATGAATGCCAGGGAAAAAGCGACCTATATGACCATAAGCGTAAACTGTAAAATCCTTAAATTACTTTTAAATCATCATATTTCAGACTACAGGTCTGATTCAGCACCTAGCCGTCAAGGAAAGTTGACTGTGGCCTGTAAGCATCATTGGTAAGGTGTTGCGGGAAGTCAGGGACCCCGAGCGGAGGGACCGGCTGAGGCAGCGGCAGAAGAACATAAATTGTGAAGATTTCATGGACATTTATTAGTTCCCCAAATTAATACGTTTTAAATTTCTTATACCTGTCTTTACTGTAATCTCTAAACATAAATTGTGAAGATTTCATGGACACTTATCACTTCCCCAATCAATACCCTTGTGATTTCCTATGCCTGTCTTTACTTTAATCTCTTAATCCCGTCATCTTCTTCGTAAACTGAGGAGGATGAATGTCGCCTCAGGACCCTGTGATTGTGTCAACTGCACAAATTGTTTGTAGAGCATGTGTGTTTGAACAATATGAAATCTGGGCATCTTAAAAAAAGAACAGGGTAACAGCGATGTTCAGGGGACAAGAGAGGTAACTTTGAACCGTCTGGCCGGTGAGCCAGACGGAAACAGAGCTATATTTCTCCTCTTTCATTAGCAAATAGGAGAAATATCGCTGAATTGTTTTTCTCAGCAAGGAACACCCCTGAGAAAGAGAATGCACCCTGAGGGCAGGCCTATGAAGGGTCCCTTTAGAAGCTTGCCGTCTTTTATGGTCCAAGCCGAAGGGATGAAATAAGCCCCAGTCTCCTGTAGTGCTCCCAGGCTTACTAGGATGGGAAAATTCCCACTTAATAAATTGTGGTCAGACAGGTTGTCTGCTCTCAAACCCTGTTTCCTGATAAGAAGTTATCAATGACAATGCATGCCCGAAACTTCGTTAGCAATTTTAATTTCTCCCCATCCTGTGGTCCTGTGATCTCGCCCTGCCTCCATTTGCTTTGTGATATTGTATTACCTTGTGAAGTGTGTGATCTCCGTGACCCACACCCTATTCGTGCACTCCCTCCCCTTTCGAAAATCGCTAATAAAAACTTGCTGCTTTTACCACTCGGGGAACATCAGGGATCCTGCCGACATGTGATGTCTCCCCGGACACCCAGCTTTACATTTCTCTCTCTGGTGCTCTTCCCCTTTATTTCTCAACCCAGCCGAGATACTTGGGAAATAGAAAAGAATCCACGTTAAACATTGGGAGCCGGTTCTCCGGATAGTATGGAAGGCTTCTCTTAACTGGAGAGTAGTACTTTGGAAATAGTGCTTCAGGTTACTTTGCCAGAATACATAAAAATAGATGTTGGTATTCCAAGCAAGAGGAAAAATACTCTTCCTTGACAATACTAAATTTTCATGCACACATGTGGCTTTGCATGTGGGGGGACAGATCAGAATCTTTAGCACAATTGTTTATTTTCTTTCAGCTAACTAATAAGTTCCTGAATATAAGGTGTTGCCAACAATCTGTCACACAGGTTTTCAATCACTAGTCTCACATTCTATAAATAAATGCCAATTGTTTTGGAGGGGAAAATTCATGACAGCATTTAGTTATTATTTTCAGTGAAACTAAGAATGAGTAATCATCAGAGGCATTCTTAATGGTAAACATTAGGAAAATTGTGAATTTTTGGACACATCTATAGCGAACACCCATATAATTATACTTTTTAAATTTTTTCTTCTAGAATTATGAATTTGATAACTCTCCAAGGCATTAGCCAAACTGTTACCAAAAAGGGGTCTTAATTCAGACCCCATGACAGGGTTCTTGGATCTCACACAAGAAGACATTCCAGGTGAATCCATAAAGTGAAAAGAAAGCAAGTTTATTAAGAAACAAAAGGAATAAAGACTGGCTCCTCCATAGGCAAAGCAACCCTAGGGGCTGCTGGTTGCCCGTTTTTATGGTTATTTCTTGATTATATGCTATAGAAGGGGTGGGTTATTCATGCCTCCCCTTTTTAGACCATATAAGGGTAACTTCCTGACATTGCCATGGCATTTGTAAACTCTCATGGCGCTGGTGGGAGTGTCTTTTAGCATGCTAATGTATTGTAATTATCATGTAATGATTAGTGAGGATGACCATAGCCGTCTTGGTTTTGATGGGTTTTGGCCAGTTTCTTTACTACAACCTGTTTATCAGCAAGGTCTTTGTGACCTGTATCTTGTGCCGACCTCCTATGTCATCCTGCGACTTAGAATGTCCAACCTCCTGGGAATACAGCCCACTAGGTCTCGGACTTATTTTACCCAGCCCCTATTCAAGATGGAGTCACTCTGGTTCAAACCCCTCTGACAAAACCACTCGAATGCACTTGGCTATCAAGTGATATTTGACTAACCTTAACATTTAATTCTACCCCAAAATGCTACCTTGTAAGAGAATTTTCTGCCAATATCTGGTGTATATCTTTGTTTATACTACAGGAGAGAGGAATGTTTTTATGGTATGTCTCCTACAGGGCAAATTAATTATGGGACTTGAGATACTGTGATGCTTGAGAAAAGGAAGAGGAAATCAATGATGGAAAATACATGCAAATTTTACTTCTAGTAAAACATTCTTCAACACCTTTTTGATATTTGGCATATTTTTGTAAGATAATTCTTATTACATTGAATGTTCATGTCTGAGTTTTCATAAGATCATTTCCAACCTTCGAAAATATCAAACTCATTTAAATTATTTTTTCTGTAGCTTGAATTTGAATGTTCTTTATTGCTTTCATTGTGAAGAAAACTCGTGTTAAACATTTCTATTTCTTTATATGTAATACATAAACCCATGAGAGATAAACCCAAAGATAAAAGAGTTTGTTGTAATCCATTCTAAAGGTTGTCAGATTTGTTTTAATCAGTTATGCTAAAATAGAAATCTATTTTCACTGTTTACCTTTTGCATAAAAATACCCTGTCTTCTCAATAAGAATTAAATCCTGAGGAGTAGATTGATGCTCTTATTGGAGATCTTATTGAAGGGCAGTCAGGCATGAGCATGTCTTTTCTCAATGCGTCACACTCTTCTGAATACATCATTAAGCCATGCAGTAAGCTGTGTTTTAATGCATCTACAATAAGTCATTCAGGTGTTACGGATTGTGTCAGAGTCTGGTTATGCCCTGCCCAGGTCCCCCTGGCTACGATGAAGCACCATCCCTGGCTGCTGCCAGTGTTGGCTGCTGATGCCTCTCAGACGCGCACATCGCTAGAGGATTGTCTTGGGCTGCCAGGCGCAGCCTTGCCTGGTGAATTCCTGGGAGATTATGCACTCGCGCTCTGGGAATGAGATGCAGCCATTAATTAACCAATATAAGGATGTGACAGTTTAGCCTCCTTGCTTTGGGCAGTAGAAAACTGTGATGCAACTCACGCTCCCGAGCTCCCTAGGGGATCAGACTGAGTTTGACTTCCCCTAAAATCACGTCTTTTTCTAACTTTTCCCCCTCACTCTCCTGCTTTCCTCATTCACTTATAGATGTTTCTTGAGAGTAACTTGAAGCCACTATGAAGGCTCTATTCTCTAGCAAAGTGAGCGTAATCCCTGCAAGCAGATTTAAAGAAAGAAGATGGTAGCATGAGGACACAAGGCGTCTAGTGGTGGATGCATGGATTTAAGGATTGAGGAAGGTTAAAATCAGTAAATATGTTTTTTGGGCTTTCTGAGGTTAATGTAATTCTTGCATTTACTGTTGTCTGTATAACCCTCATTTCCCTTACTGTATAATAAAATATAATAATAATAAGTGGAATGCACTTAACCATATTGTTTCCAGGGGTGGCCACAAGAATAGTTTTTGTGTTTTTCTGTTGGTTAGAAGCCAGAATGGTAAAGTAGCCACCATTTTCCTGAGATTATATTTCTCTGCCTTTCCCAGAGGATGCTGCCTGAACAGGCTGTCGTTGCTGAGGGTTTCTTGGGATCTGCTACGTTAACTCCTTCAAACCTTTCGGGTATTATTTAGCACAATTTAGGATTAGTCTTAGCAAATTCCAAACTGGTGAATTACTCTTAATGGTACACTGGAGACCTGAAAGAATTAATGCAAGCGTGTCTCCTGAACAGGAGAGCTGCTGGCACCCCAGAAGAAGCTGGCTCAGCATGTGCAGGTTGTAGGTTCCAGGACAGGACAGAGCCACCTTGACCCTTTTAGAGCACTGAGTGATTGTGGCTGGCTTCATCACGTTCCCTCCTTTGTACCATGGAAGCATGTCTTACTAAATGATTATCTTGGTGTCTGATGGAATTAATGGAGTTTCCATTTATTTAGAAATGGATGAGGCACTGTCGTAGTCTGAACCTGTGATCCAAAAAGGAAGATAAATTATTTCCATCTTTAAACAAAATCCAGTGTATTTTGACTCAATGCAAAACATTTGAATTATTAGTTTGCTAGAACTGCCATAAAAAACATCTCACAGAATGGCTTAAACAACAGAAACTTATTGCCTTGAGGTCCTGGAGGCTAGAAGGCTGAAATCAAGGTCATCAGGGTTGGTTTGTCTTGAGAGGTGTGAGGGGATAATCTGTTCCATGCCTGTCTCCTGCCTCTGGTATGTTGCTGGCAGCTTTTGGTGTTCCTGGACTTGTAGAAATATCACTCATAGCACTGTCTTCATAGTCACCTCGCATTCTCCCTGTGTGCACACATGCCTCCAAATTTCCCCTTTTTATGACACCAATCATATTGGATTCAAACCCACTCTACTCATTTTATTTTCATTTGATTATCTCTCTAAAGATCCTATCTCCAAATAAGATCACATCCTGAAATACTGGGGATTAGAACTTCAACATATGAATTTTGAGGGACACAGTGCAATCCATAACAGCATTATTTAAAGATAATTTAGGGTTGGCTGATGTTATGGTTTGAAGTGACTATGTCACTGTTCTCAATACATCAACATTCTGTTTTCAAGTCAGACGCGCAGCCTCAAATTATCTACATGGACCTGGCAAGTGGCTCAAATAAGCCAGGTGTAAGAAGGCAAAACAAAAACCATTCACAAAATGCACCATCTTTATTAAATGAGAGCTGACATTTGTTCTCAGGAGATTTAATTAAAGCACTCAATGGGTCTCCGATAAACTGTAGCAGGTATCTTCCATTTCACCTTTATTTTATTTTGTCATTATCTGTGAAGGTGGATTTAGTATTGTTGGATAATTTGAAGTTTTAAGGGATGCTAAAAATTGGTATTATAATGTATTATATGATCTCCTTTTAAAAAATAATGTTTACATCTGTTTCACACCTTGAAAATATATAGCTAGGACAAAATAAAATATAACAAACCACACCTGCAGGGCAGATCTGACTCATGGGTAGCCTGTCTGAGGTCAGTGATTTCTGCTTCAAAGTCTCTTCCAGAATCTGAGTTCATCTGTAGGTATGCATCACATAAGTGAGTACTAAGTGATAGCAAGGGAGAGTGGTAACCAGTACGGAATCTTGAGGCATACTGAGTTTAAATCTGAGCATCATTACTTGCTAGCTGTTGTGATCTTAGAATATTACTTCCTCTGAGTCTCAGTTTCCACACCTAGAAAAAGAGAAAAAGAGACAAAAATAAGAATAATAATTCCAACCTCACAGTTTTCTTCTGAAGAGGAGATATTAAACATGCTTTTATAGTCACAAGAACACAGCAAATACTCTATTAATACTACAATTGTATTACATACAGCAACATCATTTTATCTGAGTCATCATTATTTAAAATCTTTAGGTTATAAGATTTCATGAGGACAATGTAGTCAAAATATCTATCTGTCTATATACATGGATGAATGTATGTATACACACGTGTGTGTATTTCTCAATCATTGATAAAATTAGTCTTTTTTATTATTATTATTTTTTGAGACAGAGTCTTGCTCTTGTTGCCCAGGCTGGAGTGCAATGGCAGGATCTTTGTTCACTACAACTCCACCTCCCAGGCTCAAGCATTCTCCTGTCTCAGCCTCCTGAGTAGCTGGGATTACAGGCGTCCACTACCACGCTTGGATAATTTTTGTATTTTTAGTAGAGATGCGATTTCACCATGTTAGCCAGGCTGGTTTCGAACTCCTTGATCTCAAATGATCTGACCCCCTCAGCCTCTCAAAGTGCTGGGATTACAGGGGTGCACCACCACACCTGGCCAAATTAGTCTGTTTTTAAGTATCTTATTGGTTAACAGGAGTAGTTACATATACTCAATCATTATGGCATGTCTTTGTAAGTTATTCTTTTTTGTTTATTAGATGTTGTAAACTATCCCATAATATAATTTAAGTATTATACAAATTGACTGCAATTACAACTGAAATTTTTAAACAGATGAAAGATTTCATGAAGTCAATATAAGTGATATTGATAAATAAGAATATGGAATAGTTCAATCGGTTGACTAAAAAAGAATAGAAAATTGACAAGTAGAACAGATTCTTCAATAGAGACTAATTTGCATGTCTAAGTGACAAACAGAGTTTCTTGGGGAAATTGATAACATGCATCAATACTTTTCTTTTTAAAAAATGACCCTCTTTATGACTGGACTGAAAATCAAATGTTAAATGTGCATGCACTTCATGATGTCATATAATTTTGTCAAAAATTATAAATCTACAATAATTCATACTTTATTATATGATTATAGTTTGAGATTATACAATTAATTTGAATTACTATGAGGTAAAACAAAGTAATTTATGATGATTTATGTTTTATTTTGTAACATAATATATTGTTTCAGATTTAACTATGAAATTTTGTATCTTGTTTTAAACTGATTTACTTAGAAAAATTATTTGTAAACACTACCAAAAGATTCCTCGAACTAATAAACAAATTCAGCAGTTTCAAGATACAAAATCAATGTATAAAGGTCAGTAGCATTTCTAGATAACAGTAATGTTCAAGTTGAGAGCCAAATCAAGAACACAATCCCAGCAACAACAGCCAAACAAAAAGTAAAATATTTAGGAATACATCTAACCAAAGAGGTACAAGATCTTTACAAGGAGAACTACAAAACACACAAAAAGAAATCATAGATGATGGTAACAAATCGAAAAAAAATCATGCTCATGGACTGGAAGAATCAATACCACTAAAATGGGCATATTGCCCAAAGCAATCTATAGTTCAATACTATTTCTATTGAATTGCCCATGTCATTTTTTTCACAGAATTGGAAAAAACTATTCTAAAATTTATATGGAATCAAAAGAAAAAAAAGACCACGTAGCCAAAGGAATTCTAGGAAAAAAGAACAAAGCAGAGGCATCACGTTACCTGACTTCAAACTATACTACAAGGCTACAGCAAATGAAACAGCGTGTTACTGGATCAAAAATAGGCAGAGAGACCAATGGAACAGAATAGAGAATCCAGATAAAGGTGCACAACTACAGCCATCCAATCTTTAACAAATCAACATAAATAAGCAATGAAGAAAACACTTCCTATTTAATAAATAGTGCTGGGATAACTGGCTAGCCATATGCAGAAGAATGAAACTGAACCCCTACCTTTCACCATATACAAAATTTAACTCAAGGTGGATTAAAGATTTAAATATAAGACCTCAAACTGTAAGAATCCTAGAAGAAAGTCTTGGAAACACCATTCTGGACATAGGCCTTGAGAAATAGTTTACAACTAAGTCCTCAAAAGTGATTGTAATAAAAACAAAAATTGACAAGTAGGACCTAATTAAACTAAAGAGCTTCTGTACAGCAACAGAAACTATTAACAGTGTAAACAGATAATCTACAGAATGGGAGAAAATATTCACAAACTATGCATCTGAGGGAGGTCTAATATCTGGAGTCTATAAAGACATGACCCGACATTTCTTAAGGAAAGATGTATAAGCAGCAACAAACATGAGAAAATGACCATCACTAATCATCAGAAAAATGCAAATTGAAACCATAATGAGATACCATCTGTATTAGTTCTTTCTCACGCTTCTGTAAAGAACTGCCCAACACTGGGTAATTTATAAAGGGAAGAGGTTTAATTGACTCACAGTTGTGCAGGGCTGGGGAGGCCTCAGGAAACTTACAATCATGGCAGAAGAGGAAGCAAACACATCCTACTGCATATGACCGCAGGAAGGTGAAGTGCAGAGCAAAGTGGGGGAAATCCCTTTATAAAACCATCAGATTTTGTGAGAACTCACTCACTATCATGAAAACAGCATGGAAGTAACCATCCCCATGATTCAATTACCTCTCACTGGGTCCCTCCCCTAACACATGGCGATTATGGGAATTACAGTTCAGGATGAGATTTGGGTGGAGACACAACCAAACCATATAATTCTGCCCATGCCCCTCACCAACTCTCATGTCCTCACATTTCAATACACAATCATGTCTTCCCAACAGTCCCCCAAAGTCTTAATGCATTTCAACCTTAACTCAAAAGTCCAGGTTCAAAGTCTTATCTGATAAAAGGCAAGTCCCTTCCACCTATGAGCCTGTAAAATCAAAAGCAAGTTAGTTACTTTTTATATACAATGGGGGACAGGCATTGGGTAAGTATACCCATTTCAAATGGCAGAAATTGGCCAAAACTAAGGCACTACAGGACCTTTGCAAGTCCAAAATTCAATAGGACAGTCATTAAATCTTAACTCAGAAATAATCTCCTTTGAATTCATGTCTCACATTCAGGTCACGCTGATGTGAGAGGTGGGCTCCCACGGCTTTGGGCAGCTCCACCCCTGTGGCTTTGCAGTTTACATACCCCTTCCTGGCTGCTTTCATGGGCTGGCATTGAGTGTCTGTGGCTTTTCCAGGTGCACAGTGATAGCTGTCAGTGGACCTACAGTTCTGGGGCTTGGAGGATGGTGGCCCTCCTCTCACAGCTCTATTAGGCAGTGCCCCAGTAGGAACTGTGTGTGGGGGCTCCAACCCCACATTTCTCTTCTGCACTGCCCTAGCAGATGTTCTCCATGAAGGCTATCTAATACATGGTGATGGGAAAACTGGCTAGCCATATGCAGGAAAATGAAACCGGACCCCTTCCTTACACCTTATACAAAAATTAACTCAAAATGGATTAAAGACTTAAAACATAAGACCCAAAACCATAAAAACCCTAGAAGAAAAGCTAAGCAATACCATTCAGGACATAGGCATGGGCAAAGACTTCATGACTTAAACAACAAAAGGAATGGCAACAAAAGCCAGAATTGACAAATGGGATCTAATCAAACTAAAGAACTTTTGCACAACAAAATAAACGAGCATCAGCATGAACAGGTAGTCTGCAGAATGGGAGAAAATTTCTGCAATGTACCCATCTTACAAAGGTCTAATATCCAGAATCTACAAGGAACTTAAACAAATTTACAAGAAAAAAAGAGCCCCATCAAAAAGTGCGCAAAGGATATGAGCAGACACTTCTCAAAAGAAGACATTTATGTGGCCAACAAATATGAAAAAAAGCTCATCATCACTGGTTATTAGAGAAATGTAAATCAAAGAATGGTGATTATTAAAAAGTCAGGAAACAATAGATGCTGGAGAGGATGTGGAGAAATAAGAACACTATTGCACTGTTGGTGGGAGTGTAAATTAGTTCAACCACTGTGGAAGACAGTGTGGTGATTCCTCAAGGATCTAGAACAAGCCATACCATTTGACCCAGCAATCCCATTACTGGGTGTATACACAAAGGATTAGAAATCATTCCATTATAAAGACACATGCACATGTATGTTTATTGCAGCAATATTTACAATAGCAAAGGCTTGGAACCAACCCAAATGCCCATCAGGCTGGATAAGCTGGATAAAGAAAAAGTGGCTTATATATACCATGGAATACTATGCAGCCATAAAGAAGAATGGGTTCATGTCCTTT
This sequence comes from Macaca mulatta, assembly GCF_049350105.2. Lineage (NCBI taxonomy): Eukaryota > Metazoa > Chordata > Mammalia > Primates > Cercopithecidae > Macaca > Macaca mulatta. The sequence continues at coordinate 185,167,075 of NC_133408.1, forward strand.
GCAGGGACATGGATGAAGCTGGAAGCCATCATTCTCAGCAAACTAACACAGGAACAGAAAACCAAGCACTGAATGTTCTCGCTCATAAGTGGAGTTTAACAGTTTGAACACATGGATACAGGGAGGGAACATCACACACTGGGGCCTGTCGGGGGGTTGGGGCCAAGGAGAGGGAGAGCATTAGTACAAATACCTAAAGCATGTGGGGCTTAAAACCTAGATGACTGGTTGATAGGTGCAGCAAACCACCCTGGCACATGTATACCTATGTAACAAATCTGCATGTTCCGCACATGTAGCCCAAAACTTAAAGTAAAATGAAAAACAGAGATAATAATTGTAGGCTTTTAAAAGATAAGTTGATAAATCTGTTTATGGAGATATTTTATTATTGTTAATTTTTTGATACTGTACCATATGTTTATGATGTCTTGTACCGCTCTATGATTTTTAATTTTTTAAAAAATATTTAAATATTAAATAAATAGGAAAAAGTAAAAAAAGTAACATGCTGACATACTCAACACCTATATCTAACAGATATTTACACATGACCGTATTTGTCCTTGACTGATGTTTTTCTCGGAAATTGATATTTCTGATCCAGCTTAAAAGATGTTCTCTTTACTTTTCACCACCTCGTTGCACAGAAGTGTCCCCGTGCTGAAGTATATATGCTCTTAGGTATTTGTAACAGTTTCCTAGGGCTGCCAACGCAAATTACCAAAAACTGGGTGATTCAGACAACAAAGATGTGTTCTTCCACAGTTTAGGAGGGCGGAAATACAAAACCAACAGCGCTGGTTTCTTTTGGAGGCTCTGAGCAAATATCGTCCTATACCTCTGTCTAATCTCCTGGGGGTTAACAGCGTCCCTTGGTATTACCTTGGTTTGTAGATGCCAAGGACTTGAGATTGAGATCACCTCAATCTCTGCCTCTGACATAGCATGACCATCACCCTCACGTGTCTGTATCTCTGTGTCTTCCCATGATCTTCTTGTAAGGAAGGACACTTGATTAGGAATCACCTTAATTCAGTATGACCTCATTCTGACTAAGTACACTTGCAATGGCCCTGTTTTTAAGTAAGGTCACATTCCGAGGTTCTGGATGAACATGATTTTGTGGGGACACTATTTAACCTGTAGAACAAGTTTTAAATTTCTTTTAATAGATAGGTATGTAATTATTAACAACTCATAATATAAATTTAATGTGCTTTCAAATATGCTTAAATGTCCTTTTGCAAAATTTTTTCTGTTGTACTTTAACACTTCAGCAAGTTGATATGTGTATATCAGTTGCATTAATTTCAATTAATATATATTTTATTTTCTGGATAAAATAGGTTATTAATCAATTCTTTTATTAATGAAAATATAGTTTCCAAGTTTTATCCCTACAAACAATACTGCAAAAAAATCCTCATTCATGTTTCACTTTATGCACGGGTAAAAACTCTCTCGGTTAGATACCTGTGAGAAAAATAGGGGGGCCAGAAGATAAATTCTGTCTTTCTAGCATACACAAAGACATTTTCAGCCTTTCTCATGGTTAGATTGAAATCATGTGACTAAGTTCTGACAGAGAAATGTGAGTGACTTGTAAAATGCCTCTGGAGCCTCTGTCCTTTTACTTCCTCATCCCCACAGTGGAAAGCGAAAGACCAAGGCCACCAAATTGAAGAATCATGTGCCACTCAACAGCCACTTAAGAGTAGACCTCCCTCAGGAGATTGAGGCCATCCTGGCTAACACGGTGAAACCCGTCTCTCCTGAAAAATACAAAAAAATCAGCCGAGCGTGGTGGCGGGTGCTTGTAGTCCCAGCTACTCGGGAGGCTGAGGCAGGAGAATGGCGTGAACCCGGGAGGTGGAGCTTGCAGTGAGCCGAGATCGTGGCACTGCACTCCAGCCTGGGTGACAGAGCGAGACTCCGTCTCAAAAAAAAAAAAAAAAAAAAAAAAAAAAAGAGTAGACCTCCCAGGAGAGTTGCCTGATCCAAGATATCCACATTTTTTTGGCATTTGAGTCACTGAGATTTTTGGATTGTATAGCAGCTAGCATTATTTATGCTAACTAGTACATAATTGGTACTTTAGAATCAGAAACAGCCCTAACGAAAGCCTAGGTAACAAGGATACTGTTAACAAAGGCTGGGGAGATGGGGATCTGTTTTGGCAAAACTTTTAGTACAGTCGTTGCCTTCAGAAACTTGGACAGCAGCTCATGTTCTGACTTAGCTTGTGTGTATAGGGGAGATAGATGGAAAAAATACACTTATGTTCACGTGGACTGGCTTCTATTGATTTTATTGCAAGTGAGAGATGATCATAGCAATGAAGTGACTGATTTACAGAAAGTAACTTAAGAGTTACCCTATGACTATGGAGTTTTGCAAGGTTGGAAAAGCCTACCATCTCCATATTCTTAATGAGAGGAGGTGAAACTTAGATCTATTTTTAACTAATAATGCCCTAATTTTATCAGTTTAATAAAATTATTTAGACTAAAGATAAAATTAACAGCTTGACTTCCTGGCCAATTGTTTTTCCAGATAGACAAAATGTAAAGCGGGAGAAAGAGAGGAAAAAAAAGATTAAACATTACTAGATACTGGCACTCGGAATAACTATAAGCAAAGAGATCAGAAGGTTATAGAGTTTTTGAGGAAGCTATATTTTCGAAGACCCTGTAAAGCACGGACTAAAATCATTGCATTTGCAGCTTCAAGAGTTAAACTGCTTTTGAGCTATCAAATTTCCATTAAGAGGAGGTAAGTTTTCTAGTTGTTAAGACCACAAAAGGGCATCCACCCACACTTCTTGAATAATGGACAGTAGGCACAGCCAGAGACCATGGAAGACAATGCACCAAGAAGCTATGTCGATGAAAACTAATCTTGTTTTCCGTTGCTGTACTGTCTCCCATTAGAAGCCCGTGGCATGGTTCTGACCAGTTGCATGTATGCAGAGCTTTTATATGCCACCTCCTGGCCTCACTCCTGGAACCTCCTGTGTGACCTTCCATACTGTATCCTCCATCTGTGCAGCTAGACTAGAAGCACTCTGTGTTGGGGGAGCCACAGGATACAGATGCCCAGTGTCCTTTGTCACACAATGTAGGAGAGCTACCAGGAGTGTAGTCCCATGAGCAACATTTGTGTAAGACTTGTTATGGGATTTGAAGACAGTTGTAGTAACTGGCATTAATTAACTTGTTTAACCCTCACATTGCCAATCTTCCTAGAATTTACAGATTGACCTCCAAAATAACTATACTGATTTATATAGTTCACTCAGTCAGGGTGATATCAAACTTTTTCATTTATGATAATCTTATTGGAGCTGTTTACCCTTTCTATATAGATGTGCATACCCTGCATTTGTGGGAAATTTTCTTCAATTATTTTTTCTTCCTCTTTAATTTTTATATTCTTTCTCTTTTTGGAACTCTTTTCCACCAATGCATTATGTATAATTTCCTTATGTTGTTGCATAGTCTCTTTTCAAATGTTTAATATGCAGCTTAACTCATTCACTGGGGTATTTAAAAACATTGTAATGGCTCTATATTTTGTTTATAAGAATTATATATTTTTTCTTTTTCATTATATATCCATTCTGTTTTAACGACGCGCTCTTCTTTTCATATGTCACTTTAAAACTTACTTTCTATTTTCAATAATTTTGGTCAAAGGTATTTTTATAGTCTTTGGATTTTAAATTTCAAGTATACTTTTACTATTTTTGTGCCCGCTTAGTTTTACTTACAGTTTCTTATTTTCTCATCAGTTTTACTATTTTTCACTTATAACTAATTTTCAGAAGGGATTTTTCTTTGTGCGACATAATCTGTAGCCTGTTTTAGGAAGAGTCCCTTTAGACTGATTGTGTATCCCAGAAATATCACTGGCCTTCTAGAAAACCTTTTGGCCATAATTTCTCAGCATAGGTGTTCCTGTATCACACATGTAGTAAAAATTCAAACCTCAAGCCTCTTCCTTGAGCAGTGATCTCAAGAGATACATTTTTCCTCCGTTCAGTAGTTTGGATGATAAAAGATTCTTTGAAACTTCCTTAAGGTATTTCTGGTCCTATATATTGAAATGTTTCTAGTACTCACCTTTACTGGGATTTGAATGTTTTTGTTAAGTGTTGTAGTTTTTGCAGAAATCTCACTTTCAACTTTCTATCTTGTTTGGGATCAAGGTTTTGTCTACCTACTATCTCTGAGGGAGTGTGCAGAAAGCCAAGGGAAGTATTGAGCATTTGACTACTATATAGAAACATGATAAAAATCTTAATGCAGGAATCCATAAAAACAGGCACTGTGGGGATGTAACAGCAAATTGACAAATTTATAGTTTACACACTACTGTGAAAAATGCTGCTCTTTCTCCAGAATGCAGCACTTTTGCTTTGGTAAATGTATGACTGAATTTACTGTCTACACACAGACACACACACACACATTAACTATCAGTGTCAACCAAGCCCTCACATTATACTCCCATTCCTCTGTGGCAGCTGACACACCTATCTTTCAGACGGTACCATTTAGGGACAGAGTCTTATTTTAAGATCCAAGATGCAGATTTTATTGGGGGAAAGTTTCCTTAGGTTCCTTAGAGAGTGATTGGCGGTTCTTTGTAACAGCAGACAATCCCTTGCTGGTCCACTATGCTTGTGGGAGGAAACGCACTATGCATCAGAAATCTCCTTCCAAGCACTTTTTAAATACTTCACAATGAAGACCTAAGGATATTCTTGTTAGAGACTCACTCTCCCTGATCTGAGTGAAAACCAAAGTGTGTGTATGTGTGTATGTGAGTGCACAAGGTGTTGGGGGGAGAGGGAAGCAGTAGATGTGTTTATACTTGAAAAACTGCATTTTGTTCCCGTCCATCAAATTCATCTTTCTACTTAATTAATTTCCCCTAGTCAGTTAGTGTAGGCATATAGGAAATACAGACTAGAATTTATTTTTAATATTGTTTACTATTTTAACTAGATTTTTTACTATCATGAAGCAAAATCAAGTGTTCAGCATGTAAATCAAACATTGTAAAAAAAACTAATCCCTGTCTAGTCTCTAGAAGACATTTGAGAGTTTGTATTTTCAAGTAATTAATTCCTCTAGATAAAATTATCTTGACCTCTGTTTTGCCTGTCATTAGACTATAGCAATCTGAAACTCACCTCAAGGCTTTGCATAGAATTTTACATTTTATTATTTGTTGAATCCAAGGCTCATGAATTTATATGAGTCTATGTGGCCTACCTACTAGGAAATCATGAGTTTGTGAAGGCATACAGTCTGGGGTGCTTATGTTCATAAACGTTTTAAATATTAAAGTATTTTTAAATGATTAAGAAATAATGTCAAAATAATTTAAATGGTTTGAGTTATTTCCGTTAATTTAATTTAAATAACCAACATGACCCCTTTTGGAATTACCTTACTCTGAATAAGTAGGTTAACTGCAAACAAACAAAAATAAATCAGACTATCTACCTGCCAGGGTAAGTGGGAGGAGGAAGTGCCATTAGGAAAATGAACTAAGCAGTGATGACCTCTGCCTTTGGCTATCAGCACCTTTGGGTGATGTCAATTCCTATGGAAATAAATTAAGACAACTACAAGCTGTGTTTTGGAACAAATTTTATTTAACTCGGTCCCTAGATACCTCATCTCACTATAGTAGCAATCATTTTATTTGCTGCATTGCAGAGTAAAGTAAAGTTAAAAAGTGAAGTAAAGTGAAGTTAAAATAAGGAAATGTATCTCTTCATATCAAAAGCAGAATATTATACTTTCTTCTTGCATTGTCATATATTTCATATATATTTCAAATATATGTGTCATATATTTTAAGAAATATATGACACAAAGAGATATTATCTAAAATGGTTTTCTCTTCTGTTCTTTGTAAAAGACATGCAGTGTTTCTATGTTTGGTCAACTGGAATACTACAAAATAATTCACTTTGAGACTGTTGCTCAATTCTCAAAATGGTATCCACAGAAAATGAGCTCTCTTCTTAGTCTACTTGAATCACTGAAGGGATTACAAGTAATATTGAGGAAAGATATTCAGATAATCTCCATTATAATTTTGATGGATCTAACATATGATAATCTTTTGTATTCACCAAAATTTGTGAAATTTTTTTGTCTCAAAAATGAAAGTTTCTTCATTAGGAATGCCGTTTCTTATACCCCCCAAATTAATATCTACCTAATTATAGAATCTCACTCATTATGTCCAGTCTAATTTCTGAATGTGTATATACAGTTCTAAAATAAAGAGTAAATTTCTAAAGCTAATCAATTTGGTTAGAAACCAAGGTTTATATTTTTCAGTTCAGTGCACACCAGATTGACCTTAAAAAAATAAAAATTTGCATCATATACAACCAGGTATTAAAGTATGAGGATCTGTGATTATAAAATTAGGTAAAACCAAAGGGTCGTATTGCCATATTTTTGTAGTTTCCAGACTTTCTCCACTTCAGTGACTTTAATTACTCACCTAAGCAAATTAGCATATGAAAAGGTGCTCAGAATCATATGTCATCAGGGAATTCCAAGTTAAAATAACAATGAGATACCATTTCACATTTAGTAGGATGGCCAAAATCCAAAACATTGACAATACCAAATGCTGACAAGGGTATGAAAGAACAGGAACTCTATTCACTGATGGTGGATTTGCAAAATGGTAGCTCCACTTTGCAAGACAGTCTAGCAGTACCTTACAAAACTAAACATACCCTTACCATATCATTCACAAATCATATGCTTTGATATTTGCCTAAATCAATTGAAACTCATTTTTACAAAAAAACCTGAACATGGATGTTTAAAGCAGCTTGAGTCATAATTGCCCAAACTGGAAAACAACCAAGATAGCCTTCAGTAGATGCATGGATAAATAAACTGTGGTACCTCTAGATAATGGAATATTATTCAGCACTAAAAAGAATCTCCATCTCCATAAAAAGAGATGGAAGAAACTTAAAAGCCTATTATTAAGTGAAAAAACCAATCTAAAGAGGTTATACATATTGTAGGATTCCAAATACATAACACTATGGAAAAGTCAAAACTATGGACTCAGTGAAAAGATCAGGGGTTGTTAGGGGTTGGGTTGGAGGGAGAGAGGAATAGCACGGCCATAGGGGATTTGTAGGACAGTGATACTATTCTGTACGATACTCTCATAGTGGATACCTGGCACATGCCTTTGTGAAAACCCAATGTATATACAACGCCAGGATTGAACCCTAATGTAATATTTGGGTAATGATGTGTCAGCGTAGATGCATCGATTATTAGAAATGTGCCACTCTGATGTAAGATCTTGAATGTGGGGAAAGCTGTGAGTGCGGGTAAGGGGGTATGTACTTTCCACTCAATTTTCTTGTGTAGCTAAAACTGCTCTAATAAATAAATTCTACTAAAAAGCAAAGAGACATTTAAAATATTATAAGAAGATAATATGGGGGAAGTGGCATTACATGATCTTCAGAGCACAAGCCTCAAGAAGTCTGATTCATTCTGCTTCCCCTTCATGGAATGCTGGTGAATTCAAACAAACATTTATGGAATGATAATAGCAAGTCCAAGCAAGTATAGAGGAGTAAATGCTTCCCAACTCATTTTATGACACTAGTATTATCTGACACCAAAACCAGACAAATGATTTCACAAGAAAAGAAAACCTCAGACCAATGTCTCTTATGAACATGGATGCCAAAAGCCCCAACAACATTTTAGCAACTGAAATCCAACAATGTGTAAACTTTGCCCTATAAATAACTTAAGTCAGGTTTAACACTTGAAAATCCATCAGTGCCATTCACAATATGAACATACTAAAGAAGGAAATTAATATGACCTTATTAACAGATACAGAAAAACATTTGACAAAATTCAAAATGAGTTTCTAATGAAAATTCTGAGCAGATTAGGAATAGAAGGAAACTTCTGCAAACTGATAAGAACATCTATGAAAAAAACCATAGCTAACATCATACCTAATGAAAGACCGAATGCGTCCCCCAAAAGATCAGGAAGAAGGTAAACATACCCGCTTTCACCACCTCTGTTCATTATTGTACTGGACATTCCAGCCAATGCAGGTGGGGCTAGTGCAATGCCCGGAATGTTCCCCCATGCCCAAATTCATGTGTCCAAACCCTAATCCCAATGTGATGATATTAGGAAGTGGGACATTTGGCAGGTGATTGGGCCATGAGTGTGAAGCCCTCATCAATGGGATTATTGACCTTATTAAGGAGACCCCAGAGCTCACTAGCTCTCTTTCTGGCACATGAAATCCAAGAAGTTGGCAGTCTGCAACCCGGAAGAGGACCTTCGCCAGGGACAGACCATGATGGAGCCCTGATATCAGACACCCAGCCACCAGAACTGTGAGAAGTAAATTTTGGTTGTTTACAAGCCACCCAGTGAATGGTACTTTGCCACAGCAGCCCAGACTAGGACAACAAGTAAGACTAATAAAAGGTAAACAGATTGGAAAAGAAGTAAAACCATCTTTATGTGTAGGTGACATGATTGTCTATGTAGAAATCCTATGATAAGTAGTATAAAGAAGTAACTAGAATAATAAATAACTTAGCAAAATTTCAGGATAAAATGTAAAAATCAACTGGGTGCAGTGGCTCATGCCTGTAATTGCAGCACATCAGGAGGCTGAGTTGGGAGGATCTCTTGAGGTCAGGAATTCAGGACTAGCCTGGGCAGCATAGTGAGGTCATGTCTCCACAAAACAATGAAAAGAAATAGCTAGGCATGTTGACGTGTGCCTGTAGTCCTGGTTACTCAGGAGGCTGGGGTGGGAGGATCACTTGAGCACAGGAGTTTGAGGTTCATTGTCACAAATAAGTGTCAGAAGATATAGTGAAAAATGCCATCCCATTTATAATAAACACAAAATGTAAAAATAGTTTTGAGGTATGAGGAGGGCTTCACAGCACTGACCAATGTTCTGTTTTTTTATTTGAATGGTTATAGCTTAGGTATAATATTTGAGGCTAAATTACTGAACTCTATTCATGTTTCATGAACTTTTAAAATATGTGCATTTACAAATAAGAATGAAAAAATAAATATCACTAAAAATGCTAATACATTTTTCTCATTTTAGAAGGAGTCATCTTGTGCACTCTCTGAATTGCAGCAATTTACTTTGAAGATGACTGGATTCGACAACGGTAAATAACTTTGTATAGAATTATGTATTTTATCAAGATGATTCTATTTAAGACAAATTCAATATATCTTTATGATAATCTTTCTTGCATCTTTTAACCCTTTTTCTTAGAGACTGCTATTTTCTTCCAGAAAATAAATGGAGTCTTAGTAGAATGTATGAAAATAGGAAATAATTGGAATGAAGTGAATATATTTTAAACAACAGTGATTTTTATTTTAACACATCCAAGAAATAAAAAGTATGAAGTGTAGGTATTTATTATTATTTTTCAATTATACTTTAAGTTCTGGGATACATGTGCAGAATGTGCAGGTTTGTTACATAGGTATACACGTGCCATGGTGGTTTGCTGGACCCATCAACCCATCATTTACATTAGGTATTTCTCCTAATGCTATCTCTCCCCTAACCCCCCACCTCCTGACAGGCCCCAATGTGTGATGTTCCCCTCCCTGTGTCCATGTGTTCCCATTGTTCAACTCCCACTTATCAATGAGGATATGTGGTGTTTGGTTTTCTGTTCCTGTGTTAGTCAGCTGAGAATGATGGTTTCCAGTTTCATCCATGTGCCTGCAGAGGACATGAACTCATTCTTTTTTATGGCTGCATAGTATTCCATGGTGTATATGTGCCACATTCTCTTTATCCAGAGTATCATTGGTGGGCATCTGGGTTGGTTCCAAGTCTTTGCTATTGGAAATATTGCTGCAATAAACATACGTGTGCATTTGTCTTTATAATGGAATGATTTCTAATCCTTTGGGTATATACCCAGTAATGGGATTGCTGGGTCAAATGGTATTTCTTGTTCTAAATCCTTGAGGAATCACCACACTGTCTTCCACAATGGGTAAACTAATTTGAAGTGTAAGTGTTTATGTTCAGGTATTATAGAGTTTAGCTGATCTTACTCCTTTTTTTTTTTTATTAGCACATAATTATCATTGGTTTATGCAAGGTCTCTACTTTATTTTGCTCTGTTTCATTTCATTGTATTACTATTTTCCCTCACCCTTTAATACCATTGCAATCCTGTTTTGTTATTTGGTTTTTGCTTCTCAAGAGTGATATCTCATTATTCTTCTTACTATTCACAATATTTCCAAGAAGTAGCCTTTATGATATGGAAAATGATTTTTAGTGTTACACGTGAGTATGTGAATGTAAATATCCATGTGTACAGGTATATATGCCACTGCAAGATCATCCAATGTTTTTCTTCTTTTTTTGTATTTCATGTATCCTGAGCCACAATTTTTTGGTAGGATAATTTTTGAAACTTTACTTTCCAGCCAGGCACGGTGGCTCATGCCTGTAATCCCAGCACTTTGGGAAGCGGAGGCCGGCGGATCATGAGGTCAGGAGTTCAAGATAGTTCACTGGCCAACATAGTGAAACCCCATCTCTACTAAACATGCATAAAATTAGCAATGTGTGGTGGTGCACGCCTGTAGTCCCAGCTACTTGGGAGACTGAGGCAAGAGAATCGCTTGAACCTGGGAGGTGGAAGTTGCAGTGAGCCAAGATCGTGCCACTGTATTCCAGGGCAAGGCTCTATCTCAAAAAAAAAAAAAAAAAAAAAAAAGAAAAAGAAAGAAAAGAAAAGAAAAAAAGAGAAAATTTACTTAATTTACTTTCCAAAAGTTTCTTTAGAAACCTTACAAATACGTTTAAGGAGATTTCTTAGTCTAAGATTGATCTATTTGTAAATTTTCCCTTACCCGAGAAAAAGTCACTAGATTCTATGAAGTCTTAGTAACCAGAAAACTTTTGTGATGACTCCAGTGGAAATAGAGATGGCATAGCATTTCCAACTAGTCACTTTGATCCAATAAACAATGATTTTCCTAGCTCTTTATGACTGGAATCTAAATATAATTGGAGACCATCTCATTTTCTAAATGAAAAGTTATATAAGTCCTTAGAAAGTAACAGAATTGATAATATTTAGTTTAAAATCAAAATAAAGAGGGAAAAATACAACAAAATATATGGAAAATCATGCTAGCATTTAGAATGTTTTATTGTAAATAATCTATTCCTAAAGTTTATATTTATTAAAGTGGACAATCATGGAAAGGGCAGTAACTTTGGAAGAAATAATTCAGCTGTAAAATTATGAAACAATTCCACAGAATTTGTTGATCATTTTCCCCCACAAAATACCTAGTAAGTAGAACATGTATAACATTGTAAAATGGGTAATATAGTTTTAGAGTGTTTTATTAAAATGTTTGTCAAAGTTACTATACAGCTGACCCTTGAACAACATGTGTTTTAACTGTGTCTCTTATGAATGGATTTATTCTACCTCTATCACCCCTGAAACAGCAAGATCAACCCCTCCTCTTCCTCCTTTTCCTCATTCTACTCAACATGAAAACAGCAGGATGAAAAATTTTATGATAGTCCATTTCCTCTTAATAAATAATGAAATTATTTGGCTCTGTGTCCCCACCCAAATCTCATCTTGTAGCTTCCATAATTCCCATGTGTTGTGGGAGGGACCTGTTGGGAGATAATTGAATCATGGGGGTGGTTTCCCCCATACTGTTCTCATGGTAGAGAGTAAGTCTCATGAGATCTGATGGTTTTATAGAGGGTTTCTGCTTTCGCTTCTCTCTCGTTCTCTCTTGCTGCATCCATCTAAGAAGTGTCTTTTGCCTTCTGCCATGATTGTGAGGCCTCCCCAGCCATGTGGAACTGTTAGTCTATTAAACACATTTTTCTTCCCAGTGTTAGGTATGTCTTTATCAGCATCTGAAAACAAACTAATATACCTAGTAAATATATTTTTCTTGCTTGTAGTTTTCTTAATATCATCTTCTTTTCTCTAGCTTAGGCTTAGGGCAGCCAAAAGTTATACATAGATTTTCAACTGCACTGGGGATTGATCCCCATGTTGTTCAAAGGTCAACTGTAATTAGTGAAAAAGCAAGCCAGGAAGAGAACATTAATGGTTGGAATAGAATTAGATCTTGAATTTAGATATTATGATCCTAAATCCAATGTTCCTTACAATAATATAACAATGAAAGTTTTAAAATACTCTTGGGAAGATGAAGTAACATGAACTGAAATGACTAAAAAAAGCAGACAAAATATATGCAACAATTATTTTCAGGCATTGAACAGCACATAGGGAAGAACAGTGATCTCTGCGAGAGGAGAAACACAGGAAGTGAGAGAACAAGGAGAGACCAGAATACTAGATGAAAGAGAGAAGGAGAGAAAGGGGGAGGTAGGGTAGAGAGAGGGAGAGAGAGGCATTTGCAGAGACTTTCTTTGAAGTCTTCAGTTAAGTACTGATAAATGCATGTGAGGCAGCTGCCTGAGGGGCTGGAAGGTTCACTCAAAGGAGTTAGAGGAAACAATTTACAGAGATCACAAAGTGTGGGAATAGTTCTCTGTCTGACTAATAAATAAATTGTAATTTTGTAATTAGGAGATATTGGGTAGAGTACACAGAAGTATATTGCCTCTCAGTAGCAGAGCAAAATTAGCTATTGAATAAGTCAAGCGTGTTCCCGTCCAAAAGAACATGAGAATAAGCCTTGAAAGGATAAAACTGCTTCCAGATAACTTCAAAACACCCCAGAATGAAAATCAAGAATATTTATAGTAAGATTAAAAACATACAGCTTCCAAAAACGTACAATTTACAATGTTTGACATCTGATCCAAAGTTGCCAGCATGCAAAAAAGTGGGAAAATATAAGCCATAATGAGGAGGAAAATCACTCAGTAGAAATAGACACATAAAGAATACAAATCATAGAATTGACAGACATGCATATCAGAACAGTTATTATGGCATATATGTAAGAAAGGAAAAGACAGATTATGCCAGTTTAGTAGAAATATAAAGGATATATTGATTGAAATCAAGCTTCTAGAAATAAAAACTACAATGTCAGAGGTAAAAATATATTTCATGGGAGTAACAGCATATTAGATACTACAGACAAAAAAGAGTATGAACCGTATGTCAGGAATAGCAAATATCTAAACTGAAACACAAAAACAAAAGAGAGTAAAACAAAGAAAAGGCACTAAAACATCATTCAAAAATAAACCTGAAGTAAGGACATTTTTACTCATACAAAAGCTGAAAGGATTAACTATCATTAAACCTACTCTAGAAGAAATGTGGAAAAAAGTTCTCCAGCATAGGGAAAATTATATTAGATAGAAATATGGATCCACATAAAGAAATTAAAGGTGTCAGAAATGGTAGATATGTGTTTGATAGTTAATTGTATGTATCTACTTAACTGGTTCATGGGATATATAGATAAACATTATTTCTGTGAGAGTATTTCCAGATGAGATTAGTATTTAAATTGGTGGACTCCATAAGGTAGACCACCCTCCCCACTGTGGAAGGGCATTATCCAATCCATGAAGGGTCTGAATAGAACAAAAGGCAGGGAAACAGGGAATTCATCACTCCTAGCTGCCTGTTTGAGCTGGGAAGTTGGTCTTCTCCTGCCCTCAGACTGAGACATCATTGCCTCCCCTGGTTCTCAGGCTTTTGGATTCAGACTGAACTATGCCACTAGCTTTCCTGGTTCTCTAGCTTGCTGATGGCAGACTATGGAGCTTCTCAGTCTCCATAATTGCATAAGTCAATTCTCCATAATAAATCATATATATTCTATTGGAGAATCTCTCTCTCTCATATATATATATATATATATATATATATATATATATATATATATATATATGGCATATGGATCTGTTGGTTGTATTACACTATTATTGTCATACTTATTGATACACATATTATAAACCCTGTAATCCATTGTATTATTCTTATTTTAAACAGTTAACTATCTTTATATCATCTTAAAATAAAAATTTTATTTTTATACATATTATATCAGTCAGGGTTTTCTGGAAAAAAATCAATAAAATACAGAATCAATATAATCTCTGTCTCATATACATAATCTTTCTCATCTCTCTCTCTCATATATGTATATATGAGAGATTATATTGATTATATTGATTCTCATATATATAGGAGAGAGAAAGAGAGAGATTATATTGATTCTGTATTCTATTGATTTTGTTACCAGAAAACCCTGACCAATACAATATTTATAAAAAAGAATTTTTTTAAATTCAAGATGATATAAGTAACTGTTTAAAATAAGAATAATAACAATGGATTGTGGGGTTTATAATGTGTGTATCAATAAGTATGATAATAATGGCACAATGAGACCAACAGATCCATATGCTTGCTGTGTGGTAACAGACCAATCACATTGAGAAAGCAGGGTTTACAGGAGAGAGAAAGGTTCATGATCACAGGGTAAACAAGAAGATGGCAGGAAACATTCAAATCCATTTCCTCGAGGAGTTCTGACCTGGAGTTTTTAAGGGGATTGTGGATGAGGAGGGGCTGGAAAATTGGGGCTGTTGACTGGAAATGGTGAGAGGGATGACATCATCAGGAATGCAGGGGAAACTGCATTCCTTGGTGAGTCAGCTTCTTGGGATCCTTCCGACCAGCGGGTGTCAGTAATTTTTGGGGTAGGTAGGACCTGAAAGAATATCTCAAAGGGGAAATTTAACATTTTATAATATTCAAGTTGTTATTTATGGTTTATGGGGCAGGTAAGAGGAATTATAATCTTGTAACAGGGTCTGCGTGCTTACAGGACAACAGGCAAGCAACTATGAGGAAGAGGGTGAGAGAGTAAGCTAACCCAATGATTAATGCTGAATGTGTCGCAAGTTTGATTTGTTTTTATTTTCCCTCTTGCTTCTTCCCTGATTAATTTTATAAAGTATGTAGGGATGGTTTCAATAGCACCAAGGCAGAGAGGGGCATATGGAAGCATACACTTAAATAACATTCCTTTTCAGATAGAGTGGTGTCATATTACTTGAACACAGACTGCTAGTTTAAATGTGTACTAAAATATTAACATAACCACTAAAAAGAGAAACTAAATTGTTTTCACTAACAAGCCAATTAAGGAGATTAAATGGACTCCCCAGTAATACTCAAACCAGAAGAGTACATAAATACAGAACATACGGAAAAATGATAAAACATATACCCAGAGGATAAATTTAAATGTAACCATATATAAGCAAATTAAACGTAAATGCTTCCTCCCCCAATTAAAAGGCAGAATAACCACACTAGTTAGATTAAAAAGCAAGATCTATGAATATGCTGACTAAAAGAAACCCAGTTTAAATATAAAAACACAAATACATTAATCATATAAGGATGGAAGGAGATTATCATTTTAACACTGATTAAAATGTAGCTATATTAATACAAGGAAAAGTGGATTTTTCATGGCAGAATATTACTAGCAATAAGGAGAATGACTTCATAATGATAAAGGAGTTAATTTTTCAAAAAAGCATAAGCATCCTGATCACGTTTGGATGTTGTCCCCTCAAAATCATGTTGAATTGTGATCCTCAGTGTGGAAGATGGGACCTGGTGGGAAGTGGTTGGATCATGGGGTCAGATTTCTCATGAACGGTTTAGCATCATTCATTTGGTGCTGCCCTCCCAACAGTGAGTGAGTTCTCGCAAGTTCTGATTGTTTAAAAGTGTGTGGCACCTGGCCGGGCGCGGTGGCTCACGCCTGTAATCTCAGCACTTTGGGAGGCTGAGGAGGACGGATCACGAGGTCAGAAGGTTGAGCCCATCCTGGCTAACACAGTGAAACCCCAACTCTACTAAAAATACAAAAAATTAGCTGAGTGTGGTGGTGGGCACCTGTAGTCCCAGCCACTCAGGAGGCTGAGGCAGGAGAATGGCATGAACCCGGGAGGCAGAGCTTGCAGTGAGCCGAGATCGCACCACTGCCCTCCAGCCTGGGTGACAGAGTGAGACTCTGTCTCAAAAAAAAAAAAAAAAAAAAAAGAAAAAAGAAAAGTGTGTGGCACCTCCTCACCAGTCTCTTATTGCTACTGCTCTCACCATATAAGACACTGGTTCCCCTTTTGCCTTCTATCATAATTGTAAGCTTCCTATGACATCAAAGCCACACCAAGCTTCTTGTACAGCCTGTACATGGATGTTGACACCATGCTTCCTGTACAGCCTGCAGAACTATGAACCAGTCAAATCTGTTTTCTTTATAAATTATGCAGCTTCAGGTGTTTCTTTATCGTGATGCAAGAATGGCTATTATACATCGTGAATGTTTAACTAACAATAGATTTTCAAAATGCATGAAGCAAAAATAGAGAAAGCTCAAACATTATCACTCTATCTTACTTAACTGACATTTATAAAGTACTTTCCCAAACAATGGCATATCACATATTCAATTTCAGATGAAACATTTATCAGGGTAGTCAAGTTTTGGACCACAAAATAAATCTTAATAAATTCTAGAAGGGCTCAATTTAAACAAAATATGTGTTCAGATCTTAATGGAATGAAATTCAAAATAAATAATAAAAAGCTGGCTGAAAAACTGCAAATATGTGAAAACTAAGTGACACAATTGTAAGCAAGTCATGGGCCAAAGAAGAAATCAAAAAGAAAAACTTAAAATCATTTTGAACTTAGTGAAAATGAGAACAGAGGCTATCAAAAATTATCATTTATAGCTAAGGCAGTGCTTATAGTGCAATTTGTAGCATTAAATACATAAGTCAGAAAAGAAGGACTGAAATTAATGATCTCAACTCCACTTTAAAAAAATTAGAAAAAGAAAGGCAAACTAAAACCCCAAATAAGCAGAAGAAAGACAAGAACAGATATAAGAAATCAGAAAAACAATACAGATACTTAAAGACTAAATGCAGTTCTTTGAAAAGAAACCTCCAGCCAAGTTGATTTGGGGAGGAAGGAAGACATGAAACTAATTTCCAGTATCAGGAATGAAGAAGAGAAATTAGTACAGAGCCTACAGAGTTTAATAGGCTAATAAGGAATATTATGGATAGCTTTATACTAATACATCACAAATAGAAGAAGTATAAAAATGTCTTGAAAGATACAAACTGCCAAAGCTTCCTCAAAAAATACATAAAATAGATAACTGTATAGTGCTTTTCCTACTAAACAAATTGAATCTGTAAACAAAGAAAATTCCAGGTAAAAAGCAGCTTTACTGGTGACTTCTGTCAAACATTTAAAGATGAAACCTACAATATGTTAGCAAATAACTCAATAAGAAAATGGGAAAAATATGAATAGACATTTAACCATAAAAGATACATGAATTCAAAATAAGCACATTAAAAGATGAGCAATATCAGTAGCCAGCAGGGAAATGTGAATTAAAACAACAATGAGATATAATTACACACTCACTAGAATGGGTAAAATTAGAAACCTGACCCAAAAAATCTGGGCAAGGATGTGGAAACACTTGTCCTTTTACATCCTGTTACTGAGAATGTAGAAAGGCACAACCATCTTAGAAAACATTTACACACCTACTAATAACATGACTTGGCCATTCCACTCCTAGGTACTTACATGGGAGAAATGAAAGTATGTTTCCACATAAAGATATGTACACAAATGTTCATAAAAAATTTTATTTGTACTAGCCTCAATCTGAAAACAACCCAAATGCTCATCAATAGATGAAGGATTAAATACATTGTTATATTCTTGTAATGGTATACTACTCAGCCACAAGAAATAATGTACTTTATTTGCAACAACATCAATAAATCTCAAAATAATTTTTCTGAAAGAAGCCAGACAAAAAGGAAGATATACTCTGATTTCATGTATATAAAATTCTAGATAATTTAAAGTAATCTATAGAGACAGAAAACAGATTTGAGGTTTCCTGGGGATGGTGGTGAGGAGTAAAGAGGGAGGATGAGTGATTTTGAAGGTATACATGTAAATTTTGGGGGTAATAAATATTTTTGCTACTTTGTTGTGATGGTTTTAGTGTGTGTGTGTGTGTGTGTGTGTGTGTGTGTGTGTGTGTGTGTAAAAACTGATTTTAAAAAAACATTCTATGTATAGACAGTTAATTTTATGTCTGTAAAACTGCAAAAACTATTCTTGCCACTTCCATGATGAGAATATTAGAAAGGATTAATAATCCACTTCTAAACTAACGGCTGAAGAATGAACAGTATACGACTTAAATTGACATGAGACATAAAATATTACTTATCTTACGTGATATTTTTACTTGCCAAACTGAGAGTGACTCAAATGTCCATAAATAGGTGAAAGATTAAACAAAGTATGGCATATTTTTACAATGGTATACTACACCGCTGTAATAAAGAATTAACATTGGTTATATGTAACAGCATGGAATGAATCTCACCATTATGACTACCATCCCCAAAAGCATAAGAACACTTGAGTAACAGGGTTTTCAAAAATAGTGAATATTTTAATGATGGTATTTTTGCCAGCCTGCTTCCCACGAAAAAGATGCATTCGATGACATCCCAACAGAAAAAGCTAAACAACCTCTGATTATATCAGAGTGCAATCTTAAATATTATTCAGTATAAGTTGGAGTGATATTGGTGTTTGCATTACTAGAATTGTCCTGTTATATTTAAAGTGAAGAGGATTTTTAAAGTTCAATTCAGTACTGAAAGTTTAAGTGAAATTGATGAGTAGTAATCTAACTAATTTGCCACCAAGTTATTTTGAGAATATATGGTAACTTTTAATGTAAGATATATCTTAATTAAAGGATACTTGAGGTTATTTTAAGTATAAGATATAAAATAGACTAAAAGAAATAATTTTGTGTTTACCGTCATTTCTGAGAAGCTGCCACCTATGTATTTACCTCTCTCTGTGTTTTAGTATCTTACCAGTGATATGAATGTATAACACCAAGATTTTGCAGCTTTAGAAACATTATTATCATTTCAGGCCTAGTCTTAATCACAAATACTTTAGGGAAAATTTTGTATCTAGAAGTGTAGCTTTTCCTTTGTTCTTCATTTCCAGAATTGTCTTGGCTACATTTGGATTCTTGTTATTACACAGGATCCTTTGAATTCATTTTTCTAAATACATGAAAAGTACTACTGAGGATTCCTTTAATTCATTAACAGGTAAAATTTTTAATCATGCTGTTGAGTATTCCCATTCACTAACTTTTTATATTTCATCATTTATTCATGTTCCTTTAATGTCCTTCAATACAATTTTGTATTTCTTTCATATAGCCCTTGCACATTTGTTGCTGCTGTCATTGAAATTATTTCATGTTGCTTTTCCTGTGTGTTTCCAGTTAGAGTAAGTGTTAAGATAGATTCCTAAGTGGGATTTGGAGGAAGGAATTAAAGTATCAGCCTTTCTGTAACATACACCTGTTGCGTTTCACCTGCCACCTCACGTAATGGGGCAGTTGTCTGCTCTACAAATGCGCCACTTACCCTGGATCTTTTTGCAGCATTTTTGCCACTTGAACCAGAGGTGCATTCAGTTCCGTCATAATGGACACTGGCTTCCTCTGCAAAGAAGCTTCTATTTTCCTGGCTTTGAATTGAAAGGCTGGATTAGAGATTTCAAAGTTAGTTTCTATATCTAAAAATTAATAACGATTTTATCTTAATACTTTCATGTAAAATATGACTCATTTATAATTACATAATTTACTATGCAGTTAATGTGGAAACTAAAGCAAATATTATAAATGATCTAACTCTGCCATATTAGCTTTCAGATGTCCCCTACCCTCCAGATCACAGGCGTCAAGACTGAGACACAGGTTTTAGTTCATCCTTATGGGTTCCAGCTTATGTTGTGGTTTCAGGTTGCCCTTGCTGTCCTCTACTTATATCCATTTTCCCTTTCCAAAGCTTTTCTTGTAGACTTTAAGCCCCCATATCAGACTCTGAATTCACACACACAATTTTATCTATCTATCTATCTATCTATCTATCTATCTATCTATCTATCTATCTATCTATCATCATCATCTGTCTGGGCTTCAGTCATTTTGAGAAAAGTTTCATTTATTATATTGGGTTCTTGATCTCATTTCTTGGGTGATAAAACTTTTAATTATACATTCACAATGCCACTATCCATGGAATACTCCCTTAACCATTTCAAAGCCCATGTGTTAATTTAGGCCATGTATACAGATAGAACTCCCTAGCACTGTATGGAACAGAGTAGATTCAAATATGGCAACCTAAACTAAATACATTATTGTTATATTTTAAACTAATGTATTTTATTATGTCCCAGCCACTAATGCATTTTACTCTTCAGTGGATTTGTGTACCTAAGTGAGTCATTGCCTTTAGTTACTCCACAATTTGTAAGGCCAAAATGTTTATGATAAAATGTGGTTTTTACTTACATTTTAATATCCCTTTATTCCCTGGGCAAAACCTTGAAATTAGCCCTCACCGTCTTCACTGTTTTGCTAGCAGAGTGTATTATTCCTTTTGGCTTGCAGTCTTTGCAGTTTAACTTAATGCTTAACACAATAGAACATGCTTCTGCCAGTTCTGTCCCTAGTATCAGGGTAGATTACTGGGTAAATGAAGGAAGAAACCGTGTTATGCATTCAATTTGTGTTTCCAGTTATTCATCCTATCATAGGAGTCAGCGTTTGTTAATGTTGCCAAAGTACAATTAAGGTCCACTAAATTAAGTCAGGAGTTTACAAGGGAGTGATTGTTCTTGACCTCATTCTCTTCCTCCATTCCATTTTCAAATATTGGGAATGAATAAACAGTTTTAGGCAGAGAAATTAACCAACAAATTAGGACTCTTGTTGTAAACCTAGCTAAAGTTAAGTTAAAAGTAAAGTATTTCCTCACAAGGGGTGTGTCCTATGTGAGTGTGTCTGAATGCAGGTAGGTGTAGTGAAAACGGAGCTTCTGTTCTGGGAGAACCATTTGCTCTGAGGATCTCATCCACTCCTGCCCAGTTTTGTGCATATCTTGGGAGGTCTGAGCCGTCAGTACCACTTTTCCATCATGAGAACACCAAGGAAGACTGAGCACTGCAGAAGGAAATTTCTGTGTGAATCAAGCCTCGAGAAAGGTTAAGCTGTTTGTCATTAATTTGAATTCATTTAGATACAACTGGAATGTCCCTTGACTAACTAGACTCCTAAGTATACTCCTTCATGCCTTCCTTTGTTAGAGATAGGAACAGAGAAAGGCTGTCTGGAAAGTGTTGGCATTTTTTTACTACCCTACCTGATTTTGGTGGTAATCTTGGTAATATTAATAATTTAAAGAGGTAAATGTTACTGTAATATTTTCTTTTTCTTTTAAGATATATGAACTCTGTTACTAGTTATTTTACGTGGCCGAGAGGAGCACACAAAGATAGCATCAGGAGGAATAGGCTCAAATTTCAGATTGTCAACTTTATTTAAACATGTGAATTACTGTTACTCTTTCTAATCTTCTGTTTCTTTGGCTGTGATTTGAAAGGCTGGATTAGAAATCTCTAAGTCATTTACTACACATAAAAATTAATAATTCTTTCATCTTAATACTCCCATGTATAATAGTCCTCATTTTAAATTATATAATTTATTATGCAATTAATATAGCAACCAAATTAAAATATTAGAAATGAACTTTTTCATATTAGTTTTCAGATGGCTCAACATCCAAAACTATTTTGCCAACTCTCAAAACTTTTATCTGCTTTCTTCACATTTATCAATGTTATAACAATGAAACACAGCTCGGAGAGAACACTGGTAGCCTGGAGAAGTATAAAAGGGAGATGGGTTGTATTTTCAATTTTATTAAAATTCTTATTTTCCACTAGGTATATGCTTTTTATTCTTGGCCTAATTTCCTTTTGGCTGTGGGCAACTTTCCATGGGTTTTACAATCTCTTCATAAAACACAACCTATTCCATTATCACATTACACACCTCTACAGGCATGTAATATTTTTCTCAATTTAGAGGTAGAGAAATAAAGGCAAGAACAGTTTTCAAGGTTTTGAACTTTTCATTAAAGTGCAATTTATTGGTTTTTGCCCCTAGTCACATGTTAACCAATATGCATGATAAAATATTGGAAACATTTTTATTTACTGATTTATATAAATTGCTTATATAGGTAAGAACTTTTTAATATAATTACCAATCAGTACATTATAACAACATAATTTTAATTTTGTTTTAATTTTTGTAAATTATATATATGAATTGGTATTTACTATACTAATATATCAAGGTAAAAAATTCAGTCTTTGTTCTCAGCTGTGCTGAACAAAGTTTCGATTTTATAGTCTCCAATTGTTGAAACTCCTCTCTATGGGACGAAAAGAAAACTTATACCTGAAATTCTCTGTTTCCTGAGTTAATGAGTTTCTTTTTAGACCAAAGAGTCTACTTAAAGCTTAACTTAACTCTTTATCAGAGTTGGCTTTATGCAGTTACTTTTTGGTTTCTTTGTTTTTGTTTTTGTTTTTGAGTTGGAGTTTCATTGTGTCGCCCAGGCTGGAGTGCAGTGGCGCAGTCTCAGCTCACTGCAACCTTCGTCTCCCAGGTTCACGTGACTGTTCCACCTCAGCCTCCCGAATAGCTGGGATTACAGGCACACACCACCATACCCAGCTAATTTTTGTATTTTTTGGGAGAGATGCAGTTTCGCCATTTTGGCCAGGCTGGTCTTGAACTCCTGACCTAAAGTGATCTACCTGTCTTGGCCTCCCAAAGTGCTGTGATTGCAGGCATGAGCCACCATGCCCAGCCTATGCAGTTACCTTTATGTTCATCATTCTCTTTAGGTTATGAGTCTTTGGAGTGTCAGTCTTTGCACTGCTGCCTTCAGGATCATTTCTGGGTGAGTGAGTGGGCCACTGCTTAAGGGTCCTTTGTGGATGGGGAAGGAGTCTGGAGTTAGCATATTGCTCTTGGGATTTTGAATGCTGGCAGAATTTATTTAGACCTTGCAATGGAAGACTGAGGTTCCCATTCCTCACCAGCTGTTGACCAAAGACCTCTCTTTCCCAGCTTCTAAAGGCTGCCTCCTCATGTGCTCCCTTCTTCCTCAAACCAGCACCAGTATGCCAAGTTCTTCCCACACTTCAAATTCCTGATGCCTTCTGCCTCCTTCCAAAGCGAAAGCTATTGGCTTTGAAGGGCTTTCATCTGGATCAGGCCCACCTGAAAGTTTTCATATCTCAAGTCAACTGATTCGGGACTTTACACCAGCAAAATCCCTTTAAAGCAGTATCTAAATTAATGTTTGAAAAACTGGAATCATGAAAGTGTCATCTTCAGAATTTTAGCTGTCACAGTGTGCCTTCTCATCCCCAAAGAATCATGTCCCTCCTGAAACCAAAATACATTTACCCCTTCCTGAGGTTCCCAAAGGTCTTATTTTATGACAGCATTATTTCAGAGTTGCAAATCTCATCTGTATCTTATCAGCTCAAAATTCTAATCATCTTATCACCATCTCATCATCTACATCATCAGAATCAGATATGGATGAGAGGCTAGCTACCTTCCTTTCTGGCTTGGAGAGAGAATTTGTTTCCTAGTTCATTCAGATTGTTGACGGGATTTAGTTCTTTCTGGTTGTACGAGTAAGTCCTGCTTCCTTGCTGGCTCTCCACCAGGACCTGCACTGTGCTCCTAGAGGCCAGTGTCATAGCATCTGCAGAGTCCCTAGTGCTGTATAACCTACCATATCCATGTGTGTGGAGTGTTTTCCAACACCAACAACCGATTCTCTGATTTTCCGGACACTGGGTGTTCAATAATTCAGTTTGATGCTAACACTAACTACCAGGAGTTTTTGCAGGCCCCACAGCATAAGGATTCAGTCCCACAAGACTGCTACCAACTTCAGACACCAGTCACAAGTCCTGGGCCTCCCAAACTTTTGAGTGACCAGCTATAAATCAGGGGTTTCCGTGACCTCCTCCTAAGGTTGAATAATTTGCTGGAATGTCTCACAGAACTCAGAAAGTCAGTTTATGGTTTAATTATAAAGGATACAGGAACAGTCAAATGGAAGAGATGAATAGGGTGAGGTATGGTGGAAAGCACACACACACCTTTAATGCCCTCTTTGGGGACGTTACCCTCCCAGCACCTAGGTGTATTCACCAACTGGAGAGCTTTTCAAACCTCATTGTTCAAGAGTTTCATAGGCTTAATCTGCAGCACCCCCTCCCTTTCCCAAAAGTCAGTAGGTGGGACTGAAAGTTTTAATACCTAGTTATTTGGTCTTTCTGGTGACCGGTCCCATCTGAAGCTATCTACGGACTCCCACCCTAAGTCCACGCGTGAGCATAAACACAGGTGTGATCAAGTGAGGCTCATAAAGAATAATAAAAGATAGTCCTATCACTCAGGACATTTCAAGGGTTTTAGGAGGTCTGTGCCAGGAGCTGTGCTGGGGACAGAGACCAAACACACTTCCTATTGCAGTTGGCCCTTCAGATTCATGGTTCCACATCTGCTAAATCAACTAACTTTGGATCCCCAGTTTTTCCATCTAATGGTTTTGATCCACAGTCGACACTTGAACACCTGTGGATTTGGGTATCTACAGGGGGTCCTGGAACCAATTATCTGCAGATACGAAGGGCTGACAGATGAGAGCACAGCATCTCATCACATTCAGCTTCTGGGGGTTGGGGCAGGACAACTTTAGCAGCCATTCTGGAGCTCTGCCTGCTGCAGGTGGGATGCTTCTCAAGGATTTCTGGAGTCCTTTCTGCCCCCTCCCCACCCCTCGCTACTCCTGATTAACCAAGCCTCAATTTTGAGTATTTGTGGATTTTCCCATATATATCTAACAGTTATGAAAAGCAAGAACTCAGTTCAGATTTATTTATCCCACCTTATTTTCCTTCTTGCAATACACTTAAGACTGACAGTACAGACTTTTCATTTGCTCCCCCTATTGTATTGTGATTTTACTTAAAGTGAAACTCTGCAATTATGTTTGCCAAGATTGGTTCTTATTACAGTTGTCATAGGACAAGTTGGTTCTCGGTAGTAAGATGTTTAAACATGACTATACACTCACTCTGCTCCGATATGGGTGAGGGATCTAATCTCTGTATCCAAAATACACAGAACATATACACGAGACAAATGGAGATCCATATAATTGAATAAATACTGCTATGAGTGGGTAACAGGAATGAAATATAATACCCCAGGGGAAGAAATGGCTACCCTTGTTTTTCTAGTACAATAGATGGGAAGGCAGAGAATATGAACACTGATACTACCGGTTGGCAGGTTAATGTGGTCATGGCTTCAACTTTCACAGTGAAGTAGGAAGCAAGCTCTGAGAACGAAGAGGATGGAAGAAACGAGAAAAAAGTTTATTTGAATTAAACTGGAGAGAAATTAGATGAATATATGTGGAATTTTTATTGCTGTTGTGTATTACATTAATTGTCCTGTAATGCTTTTACATCTGACTTTGTTTGGCTTATTTTTGACATCTTGTGGTAGAACTTTGAGCCAATATATTGTTTTGCCAAGAGTTTTTTCAAGTGCTTTGGTGTGCTGAAATAGTATTCTGTCAATTCCAGAAATCAGAGTATTCTCTGTGTTAGGTATTTGCTTTTATGCTACAACGTACATAATTTATTTTTTGTTAAGGACTTTTATTCACTTTCATTAATTTTTATTTCCAGCATAGCTTTTTCTTAAGATGTCAGAGCTCTTTGTGACTAAACTCCTAAACATTGTACCTAAAGGGGAACCAAACATATCAAAGGCAAATTAATCACCATATGTATTCCAGCAACAGAGTAATACTATGATGATAATGGACAAGAAGAAGGAACCTTGCTATCATAAAATAATGTATAGTATAAAAATTAGTCAAATCATGGAATTCAACTTATGTATATAAAGTAAAAATCAAGGCATTCAAGTAAATGCTGAACTAAAAGATAATGTTGTTCAAAGCATGTCAAATTTCTAAAAACAGACTTTGGGGGAACTAAGTGGTTAGGCATTTAGACACTGTACAGAAATATTTTCTCTATCTAGTCTTATTAAGAGAAAGACATTTATAAAAAGAATTTTACAGGTATCTTCATGTTTTATTCTCATAATGTAGGCACTAAATCTAAACACTTATTTTAATTTTATCAGTAAATTCCAAAGCTGTTGTTAAAACACCATAGATCAATAGTTCAAGCTTAGCAGCACCATTTGAGTGAGAGAGTACATGTCTATATGTATTTGCAGTTATGTGTTAAGGAAACTACATACTATATAAAAGCTCATTAAACAAATAACATTAAATGAAATAAACCGAATTCTTTCCTTAGATATAACAATGCATTCTGTTATTATAAGTAAATAGCGAATTTCTATGCTATAGCCTTCTTTGCTATATGCATTTCTTTTAATTTTCCTATGAATTCCAAATTTACCAACATCAATCAATATTGTCAACTCCAGTACCCTGTCCATAACTGATTTGCAGCTGCATGTTTTCTCCTTTCCCACATCCCTCTCTCTTTCTCTCTGGTTGGAAAATTATTCTTGCTTTTAGGGGCACAAATTAGTTAAGTACTGAAGGAAAGGCAGAGATAATGAAAGCACAAATACAGATCCAGTGCGATTATAGACTCAAAGGACTTAGAAATTTACAACAAGTAAAGAAAATGCAAACTATTTCTAGAAAGTGGTATAAATTTAAGTACATTAAAAATCTTATGCATATAATAACAAAACAATTCATGCCACCCCAAATAATATGTACTTCTGCTAGGCAATATTTTGCTAGTGGTGATTCATAAAGCCCAGAGGCAAGGTGTGCAGGCTACACAATGCCATTGCAAGTGTTTTAACAATTTTTGATTTTCCTAAAAATATTTGCTAATAAATATTGTTCACCTAGTGATAAAATTGCTATTAGAAATATTTCTGTGTGCATGCATTTAATTTTCTCTATCATGTTTGTCAGCCAAAGTTAAGGATGATTAACTTGTATTGAACCAAGTCAAAGGTTTTAAAATTATTTCTTACAGGTTAAATAAAAGTGTGAGCAACCAGTTCGTCAGAAGGAAGTATATATTTTAAATATAAACTAGAAAAATTATAAATATATATAAAGAAAATGAATTAATGAATTTTACTGATGACATATGGATTTATTTGTTTTGTTTTGTTTTCCATATGACTTTGTGCACATTCATAATCACACTCTCATTGTTTGCATGCCTTTCTTGTTACAAGGCTTAGATATTCTTGCAGGTAAACCCCATGTTTATTGCTCTTCATGTTTTGATGTGGCATACTTATGGTTTTTAGCATGTAATACAGGGATTATAAGATCTTTCACACATACTGACTAATGAATGAGAAACACTTGGGATAGATACAAAGAGAACTAAACAAAGTAAAAAAAATTATTTTACTTTGAAAAATAAATTTACATTGGAATCAAAACCTGTAGAAGGTAGCTTGAAACTTAAGGAATGAACTTACCAAAGCTAATCTATTGCCATGACAAAATTGTCACCATTTTCTATAGAATTTAAATTGACACAGGGTCTTGATGTAATATCTAAAATGCCCAGACTAAAATAAAAATTACTTAGTCTACAAAAAACCATGGAAATATTAAGTGACATAGAAAGAACAATCAGCACATGCCAACACCAAGATGACGCAGATGCTGAAAATTATCTGATAAAGACACTAAAACAACTTTCCCCAAACTGCTTGAATAACAGTCATGAAAGCTTTTTAAACCCATGCTAAAATAGAAAGTCTCATTTAAAAAGTAGAAGATATAAAAATAAACCAACTGGACAGAAAATACAATAATCGGGGAGAAAAACCTCACTGTAAGGACTAAATGGGAGAATTAAGATGACAGACAAAAGAGAGTGAATTTGAAAACAGATTAATAAAAATTGTCAAACATGAGTAGAGATTTTTTTAAAAGGCTAGAATAAACAAACCAACTAACCAATAAATGCACAAACAGAGCTGGAAGAACTTTTTGGTCAATAACACAATATCCAACATCCATGTTACTGGAGTTCCAGAAAGAGCGTAGGTTTCAAAAATGTTTGATAAAAATGAAGAATGAAAACTTTTCAAATTTAGCAAAGACATAAAACTATAATCAAATAAGCTGAGTAGGTTGCAACAGGATAAATTGAAAATGATCTACACTCAGACACATAGTAATCAAACCACTCAAAACAAGGAAAAAATCTTGGAAGCAGCCAATGGAAAATGACACATTACCTATAAGGGAACACAGATTCTATGAGTAAAAGTCACATTAAAAGCCATGGACACCAGAACAAAGTGGTACCCCATTTTTAAAATGTTGGCAGACCTGTTAACCCAGAATGCCATAGCCACTGTAAATCAGGAATATGGGTGAAACAAATATTCTCAGATAAAGGAAACTTAAGAGAATTTGTAGCCAGCAGAAGTGGTCTACAGTAATACTAAAGAGAAGTTTCCAGACAAAAAGGAAATGATTTTGGAAGGAAACTTGGAACATCATTAAGGATGGACACACAACAGAAACGGCAAATATTGCATGCATATAATAGACTATTCTTATCTTGAGTTTTATAAAGTGCATGTAATGATTTCAATGCATGTCAATATGATTTATATGATAATTATAGCATATGGGAGGATAGTAAAGGTACCTATATGATGGCAATGTTTGTATATTAAAATTAAAGTTGTAAAATATCAACTATAGGCTATAAGTATGTACTTTATTATCACTAAAGGAATCATTACAGTTATAAAATGGTCAAAATCATAGTATATAAATTAAAAATGGAATACCAAAAATGTTTAAATAACCTCTTGAATGAATGAATGAAAAAA
The DNA here is from genome assembly GCF_049350105.2 of Macaca mulatta. Taxonomy (NCBI): domain Eukaryota; kingdom Metazoa; phylum Chordata; class Mammalia; order Primates; family Cercopithecidae; genus Macaca; species Macaca mulatta. The sequence continues at coordinate 185,196,099 of NC_133408.1, forward strand.
ACAGAGGAACAAAAAGACTACAGAGAGAATACAAGAAGAATTAAATGTTAGACCTAAATTCAAACAGATTGAAAATAACATTAAAGGTGAATGGACGAAAACACTTCACAAATGCAGAGCTTGACAGCACGAATTTTATTAAATATATTCATCAAAACTGAGAAGTTTTCTGCCATTAGTTTTCAAGATTTTTTTGTCCCTTCTCTTTGTCCTCCTCTTCTGGGATTCCTATTTGATATATGTTGGTAAACTTGATGTTCTCCCACAGGTCTCTGAGATTCTATGTATTTATTTCAATCCTTTTTTCCTTTTTTTAATATTGGATAATTTCTATTGATCTATATTCAAGGTCATTTATTATTTCTTATGCCATTTTAAATCTGCTATGAAGCCCTTTTAGTGATTTTTTTAATTTTAGTTTTTATACATTTCAACTCCAGAATTTCCATTTGCTTCTTTTTAATAGTTTCTATTGCTTTATGGTTAATCTCTATTAGTTAAATCATTGTCACCATATATTTCTTTATTCCTTTAAACTTGGCTTCTTTTAATTTTTTAAAAATTATTGTTGTAGCTCTTTGTTTTCCTCAACCTCTCTTTATTCACATAACAATATACATTAGAGATTGCTCAAAGTAGATTTTTTTTCTTTCTTTTTCTTTGATTTATGTGTAATTCACTTAACAAAATTAACAATTTTAAAGTATATAATTCAGTGGCATTTAGGACATTCACAGTGTAGTACAACCACCACCCTCTGTCTAGTTTCAGAACATTTTTCTTACCCCAAAAGGAAACTCCATACCCATTAAGCAGTCCTTCCCTATGTGATTCTGTTTTGCTTTGATATAAACTAATAACTGAGGCTGTGTAATTTATAAGAAAAGAGGTTTATTTGGCTCATGGTTCTGCAGACTTTACCAGAAGCATGGCACCAGCATCTGCTTCTGATGAGGGTCTCCGGAAGCTTCCAATGATGTCAGAAGGTAAAGGGGAAACAGGTGTGTCACATGACAAGAGGGGGAGCAAAGGAGAAAGGAGAAGATGTGCTATGTTCTTTTCGACAACCAGCTCTTGCGTGAATGGAGTGAGAACTCACTCATTACGGTGAGGGAGGGCACCAAGCCATTTCTGAGGGCTCCACCTCCATAACTCAAATACCTCCCACCAGTTCCCATCTCTAACATTGGGGATTAAATTTCAACATGAGATCTGGAGGGGACAAACATCCAACCTATATCATTCCCATTATTCACCCTCCAGCTTCTAGCAAGCAGAGATTTGTTTTCTGTCTATAGATTTGCCAGTTCTGTACATTTTGCATAAATGTTTGGCTTCTTTCACTTAACACAATTTTTAAAAGTTCATTTATGTTGTAACATGTAGCATTTCTTAATTTCTTTTTATGGTGTTATAGCTCTTTTAAGGTCTTGACTGCTAATCTAACATCTCAGCCTACTCAGTGGCAGTTTCTACATTTTTATCTTTTTTCTGGGGTAGGGGTCACATTTTGCTGTTTCTTTGTGTAGCTCTTAAAATCTTGTTGAAAATGTGCATTTTAGAAAATATTTTAGCAGCTTTGGATCCTTACTGTTTATTTCCTTGAGCGTTACTGTTTTCGTTATTTTGTTTGTTTACTTATTAACCTTAAAGGTAGTTTGCCTAGACTGGTCTGTGGACTCTCTCTGCTGTGTTGTACAATCACTGTATTATTGTTTTGTAAAAAATTATTATTATAGTTATCATTTTACTTAGTTTACTAGAGATGTTCACTTCTTTGTGGTCAGCCACTGATTCATTATAATTTGTAACATGCTGAAACATCTTAAGAAATAAGGTTCCACCCTCTGCTGATGTATCAAAATGTGGATGTGAAAGTGCATTTGAATTTCAGGTAATTTTTAAGCTCACCTCAGTATTTAGTTTCATTTGGTTCTCTCAGATCTTTACTGTGTGTGTACATACCTGCACAGAAAGCCCAAGGCTTGTGAAAGATCATAAGGACCCTCAAAAGTTCCAACAATTTCAAGATCTTGTTAAATTTCTGGCTATTCCTCTGTTTTACTGTATCATCTAATGGGGAATTCAATCAGGCTAAGGGAGCTGTTGGCTTTCCCCAATCATTATCTAATGAATTTGCTACTTGTACTGACAATGCCCCTGAGTGTTAGGGCTCTACCTGCCAGTCCAAATTAAGTCAGCCCCCCTCTAGCTAGTTTGCCTCTGTTGTTCATAACCAGCCATGGCCCTGCAGAATCACCATGCTGTCCAAGTTGCTATGGTGATTGTGGAAGCCTCAGGCATAAATGCTGTAGCTACCCACAGGTCTTACCTGAAGTTTAGCAGTTTTTTGATTTATTTTCTTTTAGTAAATAAATGCTTCTCGTTGTGTTTCTTGCCTTAAGTTGATTCCCATGTACTTGATACAATTATTTGGAACAATTTTGTCTATTTTGATACCTGTTCTGAGGGGAGAAAATGCACAAACTTCTTACTTTTTTCAGAGATGAAAGTTGTATCCTCTTTAATGTTATTTTTGTCTAGTATTGAGTTCATTCTCATTAGTAACTCCTTCCGATTGTTGTTATTACTTTTTTTTTTTGTCTCACTCTGTTGCCCAGCTGGAGTGCAGTGGCGCGACCCTGGCTCACAGCAGCCTCCACTTCCCAGGTTCAAGCCCAGCTGATTTTTGTTTTTTTAGTAGAGACTGGATTTCTCTATGTTGGTCAGGCTGGTCTTGAACTCCTGACCTCAGGTGATCCATCTGCCTCAGCCTCCCAAAGTGTCGGGATTACAGGCATGAGCCAGCACACTCAACCTACCATTGTTTGTCTTAATGCTGTGAATACAGCCAATGTTAATTTGGGCTTATCCTTGTCACTACCAATTATTTTCACCATTGCTTATTTTCTGAATTAATTTTTTATTTCTTTTTCAAATACAGCCTTTAGAAGTTCCCTCACGGAGGTTTTCAGTCAATTATCAGCAGTTCTGAGATGTTTACTTATTGGCTTTTACATTTTTATTCAAATATAAATACCTCCACTGGAGGTATCTGTCCCCTGTTTACAAAGCCCTGTTACAGAATCACCTTCCTATTGAAGCACCAATATCATTTATCTTATGCTTTCAGAAAATCCAGAAGGAATGAATCAACCGGTCTAGATAAGGGTTCATTACCTGGCAAGCTACAGTTAGAATACACCAGAAAGTGAATGTATTTTGTGTGGGAGGCATAGTGTTAGTATGTTTTAAATTTTATCTTTCATTGCTACATAATATTTGTACATATTTATGGGGTACATGTGATATTTTGTTACATGCATAGAATGTGTAATGATCAAGTCACGCTATATAGGACATTCATCACCAGGAGCATTTATCATTTCTATGTATTGAGAACATTTTAAGTCCTCATTTCTAGCTATTTTGAAATGTACTGTACATTGTTGACTATAGTCACCCTAATCTATTATCGAACATTAGAATTTATTCTTTCTATTTGAAAGTATGTTGGTACTGATTATTCAACCTCTCTTCATCTCTCCTACCAACACAAATCCATATTTTTAACAGCCTCTGGTAACTATCAATGTACTCTTTACCTACATGAGATCAATTTTTTTAGCTTCCACATATGAGTAAATACATGAGATATTTGTTTATCTATGTCTGCATTACTTCACTTAACATAATAACCTCCAGTTCCATCCATGTTGCTGCAAATGACATGATTTCATTCTTATTTGTGGCTGAGTAGTATTTCGTTGTGTAAATATACCACATTTTTTAAAATCTAATCATCCAGTGATAAATGTTTAGGTTGGTTCTATATCTTTGCTATGGTTAATAGTGCTGTAGTAAACATAGGGGGCACATGTATCCCTTTGATGACTCTATTAGTCCATTCTTACACAGCTATGAAGAAGTACCCGAGACTGGGTAATTTATAAAGGGAAGAGATTTAATTGACTCACAGTTCAGCATTGCTGGGGAGGCCTCAGGAAACTTACAATCATGGCGGAAGGCAAAGGAAAAGCAGACATCTTCTTTACAGGGCAGTAGGATGGGGTGAGTGCAAGCAGGGGAAAGGCCAGAAGCTTATAAAACCATCAGATCAGGAAACAACAGGTGCTGGAGGAGGATGTGGAGAAATAGGAACACTTTTACACTGTTGGTGGGACTGTAAACTAGTTCAACCATTGTGGAGGACAGTGTGGCAATTCCTCAAGGATCTAGAACTAGAAATACCATTTGACCCAGTGATCCCATTACTGGGTATATACCCAAAGGATTATAAATCATGCTGATATAAAGAAACATGCACACGTATGTTTATTGCGGCACTATTCACAATAGCAAAGACTTGGAACCAACCGAAATGTCCATCAATGATAGACTGGATTGAGAAAATGTGGCACATACACACCATGGAATACCATGCAGCTGTAAAAACGGATGAGTTGATGTCCTTTGTAGGGACATGGATGAAGCTGGAAACCATCATTCTGAGCAAACTATCGCAAGGACAGAAAACCAAACACTGCATGTTCTCACTCATAGGTAGGAATTGAACAATGAGAACACTTGGACACAGGTTGGGGAACATCACACACCGGGGCCTGTCATGGGGTGAGGAGAGGGCGGAAGGATAGCATTAAGAGATATACCTAATGTAAATGACGAGTTAATGGGTGCAGCACACCAACATGGCAGATGTATACATATGTAACAAACCTGCACGTTGTGCACATGTACCCTAGAACTTAAAGTACAATAATAATAATAATAATAATAATAATAAATCAGATCTCCTGAGAACTCACTCATTATTACAAGAACAGCCTGGGGGGAAATAACCCCCATGATTCCATTACCTCCAACTGGATCCCTCCCACGGCACATGGAGATTATCTGGATTACAATACAAGATGAGACTTGGATGGGGACACAGCCCAACCCTATCATATACTGATTTCTTTTCTTTCGGTTAGATACCCAGTAGTGGCATTGCTGTATCATATGGTAGTTCTATTCTTAATTGTCTGAGAAACTTTCATACTGTTCTCCATAGAGGCTCTATGAACTTACATTCCTACTAACAGTATGCGAGAGTTCCCTTTTCTCTGCATACCCATCAGCATCTGCAATTTTTTGTAATTTGATAATACAGTTCTAACTGGGGTAAGATGATATTTCACTGTGGTTTTGATTTACATTTTTCTGATGATTAGCAATACTGAGTGTTTTTTCACGTACCTGTTGGGCATTCATATGTCTTCTTTTGATACGTGTGTATTTAGGTCCTTTTCCCACTTTTAAATAAGATTGTGTGTGATTTGCTATTGATTTGTTTACAAACTTAAATATTCTGGATTTTAGACCCTTGTAAGATGAATAGTTGCAACTATTTTCTCCCATTTAACAGTTTGCCTCTTCGCTGCATTGAGTGTTTCGTTTGCTGTGCAGAAGATCTTTAGTTTAATGTAGTTGCATTTGTTTATTTTCGCTTTTGTTAATTTTTATATATTTAGAGAGATAGTCATCTAGTTTCATTCTTCTGCATATGGATATCCAGTTTTCCCAGAACTGTTTATTGAAGATGATTTTCTTTCCCCAGTGTGTATTCTTGGCATCTTTGTGAAATAGCAGTTGGTTGTAAATATGAGGGTTTCTTTCTGGGTTCTTTATTTGGTTCCACTGGTCTCTGTGTCTTATTTTTATACCCATATCTGGCTCTTTTGGTTATTATGGCCTTATCATTTATTTTGAATTCAGGTAGTGTGGTGCTTCCAACTTTATTCTTTTTTCTCATGATTTCTTTGGTTATTCAGGCTCTTTTTTGGTTCTATGCAAATTGTAGGATTGCTTTTTCTGTTTGTGTGAAAAATGTCATTGGTCTTTTGATAGGAATTGTGTTGAATCTGTAGATGCTTTGGACAATATGGTTATTTTAACAATATTAATTACTCTAATCTGTTAGCATAGGATGTCTTTCCGTTTGTGTTCTCTTCAATTTATTTCATCAGTGTTGTGTACTTTTCCTTGTAGATGTTTTTCACCTTATTAATTAAATTTATTTCTAGGCATTTTATTTCTTGGTATCTGTTGTAAATGTGATTGTTTTCTTGATTTCTCTTTCAGTTGGTTTGTTATTGATGTGTAGAAACACTAGTGATTTTTATATGCTGATTTTGTGTCCTTCATCTAATCTTTTTTTTTATCAGATCAAAGCGTTTTTTTTTTTTTTGGTTGAATCTTTAGGTTTCCTAAGTATAAGATTATATTATCTGTAAAGAGTGACAATTTGGTCCCATCTTTTCCACTTTGGATGACCTTTATTTCTTTCTTTTTCCTGGTTGTTCTGGCTCGAACTTCAAGTAATATATTGAATAGGAGTAGTGAAAGTGAGCATCCTTGCCTAGAGTTGATGCTTAGAAGAAAGGCTTTCAGCTATACCCATTTTAGTACATGAGTTGTGGTTTTGTCATATATGGCTTTTATTATTTTGAGGTATATTCCTTCTATGCTGTGTTTAGCATTTTTGTCAGGAAAGAATGTTCTTATCAAATGCTTTTTCTGTAACTATTGAAATGATCATATGGCTTTTTTCCCTTTATTCTGTTGACGTTATATATCATGTTTGTAGACTGCTGTATGTTGAACCATACTTGCATTCCTGGAACATATCCTACTTGATAGGTGTATTATATTTTTGATGTGCTGTTGGATACAGTTTGCTAGTATTTCATTTAGGATTTTTGCATCTATGCTCACCAGGGACACTGGCATGTAGTTTTTTGGTTTTTTTTTTTTTTTTTCTTGTGTCCTTGTTTGATTTTGGTATCAGGGTACTACGAGACTCATATAATAAGTTAGAAAGAATTTCCTCCTCTCCGATATTCTGTAATAGTTTAAGGATAATTTGTATTACTTCTTAACCTGTTTGGTAGAATTTGGCAGTGCAGTGATCTAGTCCTTGGCTTTTCTTTGTTGAGGGAATTTTTATTACTGATTCTATCTTGTTACTCATTATTGGTCTGTTCATGTTTTTAATTCTTCTGATTCAATCTAGTAGGTTGTATGTGTCCAGGAATTTATCCATTTCTTCTAGGTTTTCTAGTTTGTTAGTGTTTAGTTGTTCATAGTAGTCTTGATGATCTTTTGTATTTTTGTGGTATCAGTGATAATGTCTCCGTTTTAATTTCTAATCTTGTGTATTTGGGTCTTCTCTCTTGTTTCCTTGGTTAGTATACCTAGTGGTTTTTCAATTTTATATATCTTTTTGATAAACCAAGTTTTCATTTTGTTTATTATTTGTATTGTTCCTTTTAGTCTCTGTTTAGTTCTGCTATGGTCTTTTTTATTTCTTCTACTAATTTGGGGTTTGATCTTTTCCTTGCTTTTCTAGTCCCTTGAAGTACATTGTTAGGTTGTTTATTTGAAATATTTCTACCTTTTTGATGAAGGCATTTATTGTTATAAATTTCCCTGGTAGCACCACATTTTTCCTATATCTTGCAGGTTTTTGTATATTGTTTCCATTTTTGTTTGTTTCAAAAAAAAGTTTTGATTTTTGTTTTAATTTTTTCACTCACCCAGTGATTGCTCAGGACCATGTTGCTTAATTTCCATGTATTTGTGGAGTTTTCAAAGTTTCTCATGTTACTGATTTCTTGTTGTATGCTATTGTGGTCTGAGAAGATATTTGAGAGAATTTCAATTTTAAAAAATTGTTCAGACTTATTTTGTGGTCTAACATATGGTACCTCCTGGAGGATGTATCATATGCTGATGAGAAGAATGTGTATTCCTGCATCTGTTGGATGAAATTTTCTGTAAATATCTGTTTAGATCCATTTAGGCTAATGTGCAGTTGGAATCCAGTGTTTGCTGATTTTCTGTATAATCAATCTATTCCAAGGAGTGGAGTTTTGGAGTCCTCAGCTATTATCTTGTTGGAGTGTATCTGTCCTTTTATATCTATGACTATTTGCTTTATTTATCTGAGTACTCCAGTGTTAGGTGCCTTATATGGTTTGGATGTGTCCCCACCCAAATCTCACCTTGAATTCTCACATGTTATGAGAGGGACCCTATGGGAGGCACCCTGTAGGAGGTAACTGAATCATGAGGGCAGCTCTTTCCCATACTGTTCTCATGATAGTGAATAAGTCTCATGAGATCTGATGGTTTTAGAAAGAGGAGCTCCCCTGCACAAGCTCTCTCTCTCTCTTTGCCTGCTGCCATCCATCTCAAACATAACTTGTTCTTCCTTGCTTTCCACCATGATTGTGAGGCCTCCCCAGCCATGTGGAACTGTAAGCTCATTGAACTTCTATCTTTTGTAAATTGCCCAGTCTTGGGTATGTCTTTATCAGCAGTGTGAAAACAGACTAATACAGTGCATATATATTTGAAATTGTTAAATCTTCTTGATGAATTGATTCTTTTATTATTATGTAAGTACTTTCTTGATATCTTTACTATTTTTGACTTAAAGTCTGTTTATCTGATATAAGTATATCTATTCTTGCTTGCTTTTGCTTTTGATTGAGTAGATTGTTTTTTCCCATTCCTGTACTTTCAGTCTATATGTGTCGTTAGAGGTGAAGTGAGTATGTTGGACACAGCATATAGTTGGGTCATGTAGTATATAAATTGTAATTGGAAAGTTTAATTCACTTACTTTCAAGGTAATTTTGATATGTGAGGATGTATTACTGTCATTTTGTTAATTGTTTTCTGGTTACTTTGTATATTCCTTGTTCCTTTCTTTCTCTTTTATAGTTTATGATTACGGTTTGGTAGTAATAACATTTAAGTTCTTCCTCTTCTGTATTTTTATGTTTGCTGTATCAGTTAGTTTACACTTTCATGTTTTCATGACTGTAGGTATCTCTCTTTATCTTTCAGGTATAGGATTCCCTTGAGCATTTTCTGTAAGGACATTCTAGTGGTAAAAAATTCTCTTAGTTTTTGCGTATCTGGGAATCTTTATTTCTCTTTCTCTTATGAATGATAACTTTGCTGGATATGGTATTCTAGGTTACCAGTTATTTTCTTTCAGTGCTTTAAATATATTATCCCATTCTTTCCTGACCTGCCAGGTTTCTGCTGAGAAATCTGCTGTTAGTCAAATAGGGGTTCCTTTATATGTGACTAGATGTTTTTCTCTTATGGTTTCTGCAATTCTCCTTGTCTTTGGTCTTTGACAATTAGACAAATAATGTGCCAGGGATTGTATCTATTTGGGGATCCCTGAATGTCCTGCGTCTGGAGTGTAAGTCTCTTACTAATTTTGAAAATTTTTCAGGTGTTATTTTGTTTTTCATTTTTTTCTGCCATTAAACTTCTTTTTCTTTTCTGGGAGACCCTAAATTTAGATATTTTGTTGCTTTATCATGTAGTATATATCAAGTAAGCTTGCTTTTTTTTTTTTCATTTTAAAAAAATCTGGATAGGTTATACCAAAAGACCTGTCTTCAAGTTCTGAAATTCTTTATTTTGTTTGATCTAGTCTGTTATGGAAGTGTGCAGTTGTATTTTACATTTCATTTATGAAATTCTTTAGTTCAAGGATTGTGTTTTATTCTTTTCAACAATATCTATCTTTTCTTGAATTTCTCATTCATATTCTGAATATTTTCTGATTTCTTTGTATTGCTTATTTGTGTTCTTTTGTATCTCACTGAAATTCTTTAATATCATTATTTTGAATAAGGTATTTAGTACATTTCTTTTTGTTGGAATCTGTTGTTGGAGAATTATTGTATTCCTTTGGAGGTGTCATTTCTGTTGTTGTTGCTCTTTTATGTTTCTTGTAGCCCTTCATTGATATTTGTCCCTGAGGTATAACAGTTACTTCTAATTTTTTGAATTGGCTTTCATTGGAGAGGAGTTTTTCCTGTAGATCTAGCTGTGGTTTCATTTGTGTAGGGCACTTTAGCTTTGATTTTGGATCCTGGCAGTAGTGTAGTTTTTATATGATTGCTTTGCCTGTAAACAGTATCAGTGGTGTCTGACTTTTTCAGTGATTTAGCGTGCAGATGTTAGTGAAGGCTGAAAGGAGCTTTTGCTGGAAATGGGACACCATGTGGACCAATCTTCAGGACCCCATGGTGGCAGCAATAGGCCAAGTATGCCTATCCTTGAGCCCCAGCCAGTATACACATGCACTGGCTCTAGCAGGTCCACACAGGACTATCCTTAGGTCTCCAAATGCTTGCTTGAGTGCCAGAAGTAGAAGCAGGTGGTCAGGTAGGAGTCCCTGGTCTCCTGAGTAGTGTGTGTCATGTGGTCAGTGATAGTAGTAGTAGCGGGACAAATGCTTGGGCTTCCAGGTGGCATCTGCTGATGCTAGCGGTGGCTGTGACAAGCCAGGCATGTCTGTCCTCAAGCCCCCAGGATAAGTTTCCAGATGCCAGCAGTGTTGGATAGGATGGGGCAATCTCCAGGCCTCCCAACAAGTATGCTTGGGTATCAGTAGCAGTTATTTATGGACTTGTTTTTTGGCTCCCTGGTGATCTACATGTGTACCCAGTGACCAATTGGGCGGTTTGATCACTGGACCCCCAGGTAGCAGGCTTGGTCACTGTCCTCAGGCTCCCCAGTGGCAAATACAGGTACAGGCTGTGGTGAGCAGGGCAAGGTTATCCCTAGGCCCTGGTGGTGTGCTTGTGTGGTGGTGGCAGCAAAGGCAGTGAGTGTTGAAATGTTGCCTTTAGGGCACATGCACATATATGGCAGCTCTGCTGTTGAGGCGACAGCATTGCTGTTAGTGACAATGGCCCCACAAAGGTAAGTTTTAGGCTCTGGGGATTATGCATTTAATTTTCCAGTGGTGACAATGGCTGTAGGAGATGGTGAATAGAGTCTGTCTCCAGAATACGTGGACATGGGTAGCATTCCTGTTATTGCAGGAAGGCAGGGTTGCTGTTGGTGATAGTGGCCCAAGACATGTGGGTTTCAGACTCTGGGGAGTATGCTTTTTGGCTCTTTTTGTCCTGGAGACAGCCTCTCGATTGCTCTGCACTGCCCTTCTCCTGGTATGCAGGAAACTATGTGGGCTAGAGTGCTAGGGCCCCTACTGCCCTGCTGGGTCTAACCAGCATCTCACCACTGCAGCCATCCAGGTGGAGGTAGGAGGATGTCAGTGGGGCTTCAGGGATATGGGGATACACAGGCTCTTGGGCCTCATGTCAGGATGCAATCTGCTGGGGTTTGGGCTCTCAAAATGGCCCTTTGCTGCAATTGTTTGGGACTCAGGGATGGTGTGGGATCCAGTGTGAGCTCCCTCTCTGGTATTGACCGTCGTGCAGACTACAGGGAAATCCCTATGTCAGTCTCAGAGATTACAGGGGTTGGGGGACTCTCCTACAGCTAGGAGTACAGAAGTCTGCAGTGAGAATGTGAACCATGAGGATCTCTTCTTGCCCTCTCCTTGCACTGGGGAGCCTCTATGGGCTTCCAGCCCATCGCAGCTGGACTGTCCCCATCACCTCCCTTTTCTCAGGTGTCTCAAGTATTTCCTGCCTCTTCTCTGCTGAATCCAGTACTCTCTTTTAGAAGTTCTATTCAAAGTGTGATTATCTATACGATTTTTTGGCTCTTCTTTGTGGAGGGGTTGAGTGTCCTGTGCCCCTAGTCAGTCATCTTGGAAGACCTCCAACATTGTTTATGAATACATTTAAGTACTTAAAACACTGAAATTTAAAGCACTCTACAGACCTAATAACCAGGCAAATTCAGGCATTTACATAATTTGCTTAGTGTCTGCAGTCATCAGATTTCATGCCAGTTAGATTAGGCTGGGGTTTCTTAGTAGTGAGTCAGCTCACACCTTTATGGGGCATTTAGAAAGCATGTAAGAGGGTATGGTGTTAATAATAGTTGAAGACCGGGGATGTTAGATGTTCTGCAATGTAGGCAGCACTTCTGATGAGCAAAATCTTGCTTCTTTAATTATGGAGATAACTTCTCTACAGTTATCTCTACAAAGGTGAGAAATGCATTTATGTTTGTTTGAGGTGAAAATTTAGCTCCATAGTAAAAATCAACACAATAAATAGTTTTTGTATTGTTTTTATATACATTTGTAGGAATGCAAATGTTGTGTAAATTGAGAAAAGAGTTACTTTGTTTTGTTGAGTATACTACCAAAATTTGATTACCATTTTGACAAATTATGAAAACAATGACATTCTAATTCACGAATTTTAAATGGCCAGTACAACATGCCTATAACAGACTGTACTTGTAGCTATAGCACTGGGAGATTACACATAAGTAAAATCATCTGACTATTTCATTATATGTTTTAGTGTACTCGTGCTCAAACATTAAAATGATATACATATTATATGATTATAAATCAATTTCCTTTTATTTCACCTTTATTATACAGTAAGACCACTATACTGAATTAAAAATTTGTATGTAAGTAGTTTTTTATCATTTATGAATTCATTTCAGAATAACAACTAGAGTGTTGTAATATATTTCTTACAATAAAAATGTGCATTATGTTTAAATAGGTTGTGAATCATGGCATAGACCTTCTGAATATGTGTTGGTTTCAGTTTGTTTCCCAGATTTCTTAAAATTTTGAAGAGGATTTTGTGGAAGGGTTGGAGATCAGACTAAAATATTAACAAAGGAATTCTAGTTTTCCCATTAGGCAGTGGATCTATACACTTAAATGCACTAAGGTCTAACCCACTTTCTGTGGGAAGGATGAGAGAAATGACTTTGTTGTTTTTTTATTGAAAAACCTACAACCAAAAGCAAACATACAAACAAGATCCCAATTAATTTATCAGTAGCTTATTTTAGTGGTATTACTGATACTAGGGTAGAGGTTAAAAGTACCAAATATTAGTCATATCCCTTTCATAGGTCAAGTAGCAAATAGATATATGTAATAATTTATATACAATTTGAATATAAATTTGATAAAATAAAGCAACCAGTCTAGATAAAAACTCTAAAATAAAACATCATTAACTTAAACCTCATTTCTTATAAAAATTTTAACCAAATGGATCCTGAAATTAAATGTAAAATTTTAAACTATATGAAACCATTAGAAAAAACAAAATATGGGAAAATCTTTGGGACCTAGGGTTATGTAATAAAGTTTTAGAACTAATACTAATTCTTTGAAGAAAAATTGATAAATTGCATATCATCTTGATTAAAAAAAAAAAAAAACTTTTGGTCTTTGAAAGACTGTAAAGAGGATGAAAAGAAAAGTCACAGAATGGACAAGTCACAATACCAAATACTGGTGAGGATGCATAGAAACTGGATCATTCATATATTGCTGGTGAAAATTACAGCCACATTGTCAGCCCCTCTAGGAAACCATTAGACAGATACTTATAAAATGAAATACCTACATAGCCAGGGCCAAGACTAAGGTCAGGTAAGTGAGGCACTCACCTCCGGTAAATGATTTAAGGAAGGGTGCCAAACATCAGTAATTAAGGTAAATGGCACTTTAATGCAATATTAAAAAAAATAAAAATGAATGCAAAAAACCCACAATGAACAAATTTCAGAATTTTAAATGAAGATGGGATTATATGATCCAGCAAATACACTCCTGGGAAATTATCCCAGAAAAATGAAAACATGTTCACACAAAACCTATTCATGAATGTTCACAGCCCCTATGGTTCCAAATTGATGACAACACAAATGTCCTTCAAAAAGATAACGGATTAAACATATTGTGGTACATCTACACAATGGAAACACTGTGTAGTAATAAAAAAGGACAAACTACCAATGGACATTACAAGTTGGATGAATTTCAAAGACATTACGCTAAGTGAAGAAAGCCAATCACGTGTTTCAAGGTTTTGATTTTATTTTTATAAAGAATACCTTTTCAGTGATTAGAAGAGACACAAGATGGAAATAAATATTTTATTAATTACAGGTTCTGGGAGTGAATGACATGCCTGAAGGTCACATGGAGGTTGGTCAATGAAAAAAGAGAGGGAGGGACCCACAGGCTGGTGCCTTTACTGGGGCCCAGGGCGTGATCTCAACAGGTTTCCTGTGGGAAGCTTTAATTGATGGGTTTAAAGCAAGCAGGCACAACTTTTAGGAGGTCACCTGTCTCTGAGAGGTGGTCATTGTGGCATATTTGCACAGTTCATATGGGGTATGAGAGTTAGCAGGGCCAGTCAAGTAAGTTGTAACTAGCTGTCTCATGGGAATGTGGTCACCAGGAGGCAGTTGTATAAGACAAATATTTGGATCCACCACACTGGGGACCTGGGGAAGGAGCAGAGCTGGAAGCTGTCAAGGGTGTCTAGGCCCTGCTTGTGGTTTAAGAAAGTTAAACCTACATTCACAATAGGGGCTGACACAACATAAAATTATACGAGTTCACTGTATAAAAAGAATGACACACAAGCCAAATTCTCAAGGTTACCCAAGAAAAGGAAGAAATTTAGTAACAAAAGAGATGCCATGTTTTTAACATTGCATATATTTGCAATAATATATTAATTTGTTATTAAAAAATTGCTAGTGTATTGGCTCCTCTAGTTCTTAGTATGACAACAGAATTGTATGAAGATTTTTTCCTTCCTAAAGCATATTTACTATGAAAAATTGAGTGCATTAGGCTATTTGAATACAAATTACTGAAGTAAAATTAAAATAATACGTTACATTCAAAAAACTTGTATGCTATATGATTCCATTTATAGAAAATTCTTGAAATAAAATCATAGAGATGGAGAGAAAGTTCAGTAGTTGCTAGGGACAAGAGAGGGTGGCTATAAAGGGATAGCTCATGAGAACTCCTTTACAATGATGGAACAGTGTAATATTTTTATTTTAATGGTGGTTACACGAGCACATACATGTGATAAAATTGTACAGAACTGTACCCACTCACAAAGAGTGCATGTAAAAACTGGTGAAACCTGAATAAAGTCTGTAATTTAGATATCGGCATTGACTCAATGCCAATTTCTTGTTTTGACAAAATACTTTTAATATAATTATCCATGTTGTTAACATTAGGGGAAGCTGGGTGACGATTAACAGGACTCTATGATTTTTGCAACTTTTGGTGAGTCAATAATCATTTCATAATAAATAATTAAAAAGGAGCAGAAGGATGGTTTCTTAAATGATAAATGCATCTCAGCTGGTTTCATCATCAATGTGGAAGCACCCCTAAATAGTTCTGCCTAATGTGGATCCTATTTAGTAGACTTTAAAAAGAGCTATTCTATTTTATAAATACACTCTGTATTGCTTCGGATGGTGTGTTTCCTTCCACGGTGCTGCATGTTTTCAGAGCTCTTGTAAAAGAGTCTTTCACCTCTGGGTGAATGCACTACATTAACCAAATTCAGAGTCAGAGAAAAGCTCCGCTCACAGCATGCCCCAGCCGCGTTGCCTCACTGGAAGGAAGTATGGGTCAGGCCCATGAGAGCTAGATGTTTTGAGTCGGTGTCATGGTGAAGACTGAGTGATCAACACGGGAGAAAAGGAGATGACCCCAAATAAGAGTAAACATGAGCAATTACATTTAAAAAGATACTAAATTGCTTGCAAAATAGTGAAGATGTGGGAATTATAAATTGGCATCATTAAGACACGCCAAAAGATTTGAAGAACACTTCCGCTCTTTTAGTGTCTTTGTTAGAATTATGAAGGCTGCAGAGACGCTCTTCTTTGTCTTCTGCTTTAGTAGCATGTTGAAGGTACTTTCATTCACTGCTATAGTCATTCATAATTTAGTTCATATTTTAACAACTGCAAGAAAGACATCTTCGGGGGAACTTGCATTGTCTTCAATGTGAATTTTAGAAAGCAGTGTTAACAGCATGCGAATTATACCCAAACTAAAATTTCTCAAAAAATGACACAAGAGGTTTATTAAAATAAGGCCAGTTATAGCTCTTCGTATAGTTAGAACAAAAATAAATGTATTTTATGTATGATTGCATAAATTTCCCCAGGACTGTAAAAGTTTTGCAAATGGCATCTCCTCACTGTAGTTTTCAGATGGTGGTGATTAGAGAAGACAATTATTTAGGAAATTTCGGTGTCATTATGAATACAATTAGATAAACAAGTCGTGATCTCCTTTTGGGAATAAAGATATGAGAATTCTAAGGACAATTCTGCTAGCATCAGAAGTGGTACTATTACATCCTGCCACAGTTTTCTTAGCCTTCTCCAAAAATTGATGATCCTTAAATGGTTTGCTCAACATTTAATTAGTTAGATGAACTGAGAAACACATTATCTATCACTAAAAGTTTTATTCCTGTTCAAATAAGAATTTTTTTACTATAAATTTTCTGAACAGTTTCTCAGGAGGAATTTTAAGATAGATCTATCTATCAATCAACCTATTTATTTACCTTGCCTAATCACACACATTTGCAATCTTCATCTGCTCCTAGTACACCACCAATACACCATCCTTTCTGTTTATTTCTCAGGCTGTCAGCTGCTTAGAAATAACAATTTAAAAGGCAGTCATCTGGCCAGTGCATTCCATATTACATACTTTTGAGTATGATTCAATTTATATTTGCCAGTTGTGCAAGATGTCATGTATGGAAAGCATATTAACTGATATCCCATTTCCAATATATTCCACTGATACAAATTTGTGTACTGGGAAGCTGCTAGTAAATTAATCCTTAATTTTGTCTTCTTTCTGCCCTTGATTGTTTTTCTTTATTCTGTTTATACTATGAAATTGCTTATTGTGTAGGAAGTAGAGCGAATAAGAGTATGAAGAAGCTGTGTAGATGACTGCATAGTTGGTTACCTGGCTGTACCAAATTGATGTTATTTCTAGGGACTCTGGAAGTTCAGAATTGCACTATGCCAAGCTGTCAGCAAGCCTAATTCTCAAGAAACTCTAAGCAGTCTTGTCTAGCCAGTTACTAAGGATGCAGTTACTAGGAGAGGTGTAGAGCTGGAAACTGTCAAGGGTGACTGGGTCTGGTTTCTGGTATAAGAAAGTTAAACCTGGCCGGGCGCGGTGGCTCAAGCCTGTAATCCCAGCACTTTGGGAGGCCGAGACGGGTGGATCACGAGGTCAGGAGATCGAGACCATCCTGGCTAACCCGGTGAAACCCCGTCTCTACTAAAAAAAAAAAAAAACCAAAAAACTAGCCGGGCGAGGTGGCGGCGCCAGTAGTCCCAGCTGCTCGGGAGGCTGAGGCAGGAGAATGGCGTAAACCCGGGAGGCGGAGCTTGCAGTGAGCTGAGATCCGGCCACTGCACTCCAGCCCGGGCGACAGAGCCAGACTCCGTCTCAAACAAAAAACAAAAAACAACAACAACAACAAAAAAAGATTAAATCTATACTCACAATGGGAACTGAGACAACATAAATCATGTGATATGAAATTACCATATCACATAAGAACTATCACTTCATTCATAGTTCTTCCAGGGGAGACAAAAACCATTGCTTCTGAGCAAAATAATGAGAGTAGAAAACTTGTGTATTTAAATATATTATATCCAAACCCATTTCTCTTTCACTGAAGGCCCACCATTTCTAATGCTCAACCAAGTTTTTGATCAGAGCCTGAGGTCACCAGCACCCCTGGAGTAGTATAATTATAAAAGGATTAAAAAGTAACAGAGGGCCCGGCACAGTGGCTCACGCCTGTAATCCCAGCACTCTGGGAGGCTGAGGCGGGCGGATCACGAGGTCAGGAGATCGAGACCATCCTGGCTAACACCGTGAAACCCCATCTCTACCAAAATATACACAAAATTAGCCGAACATGGTGGCGGGCGTCTGTGGTCCCAGCTACTCGGGAGGCTGAGGCAGGAGAATGGCGTGAACCCGGGAGGCGGAGCTTGCAGTGAGCCGAGATCGTGCCACTGCACTCCAGCCTGGGCGACAGAGCAAGACTCCGTATCAAAAAAAAAAAAAAAAGGAAGTAACAGAGTTTGCTATCTGAATTTAACTGTTAATCGTGGCAAGAAAGTAGTGCAGGGTGTAAAGAAGAGACTGCCCCAGGGATTGTAATTTAGCCAACTGAGACTTTTAACTGCCTTATTACTATTTTAAGTGTTTAATGCCACTAACTTTGGGTCACATGTGGCTACTCTGAACACGAATCGACTATTTAACAAGCATCTCACTTGATATATGTATAAGTAAAATTAGGCAAAGTGAAAAGAGCTAAGGAATGATTGTTCTAAGACTTTCTAACAGTAAAACATCTATATTGGCACTTCATTTTATTTTGTGTTGAAGGCATAGTGTGGATAAGAAGGAAGAAAAAGAAAATGTCTTCAAGACGTCTTGGATGACTAAACCGATAGGGACGGTAGAAATTAAATATATGTACATGTACATATATTTTTTGCATGTTTAATGAATATTGGTCATTTATGAAATTAAAAGCAACTGACAGTTTCGCATTTTAATAGTTTATAACATATTCTTTTGTCAGTATTCAAAACTTTTATCAATGGGTGTGTGTGTGTGTGTGTGTGTGTGTGTGTGTGTATGTGCCAGGCAGCTGTTTAGCAATTGCAAATTTTTAGTGATCCCTAAAACATACTTTACATGAGAAAAATGTTTTCACTTTAGGGGAAGAAATACAATTAAAATCAATTTTATTTCTGCATTCTCCTTGGACTTATAATATTTTAGTTGTCTTCCTTTTTATTAAAAAACCTGAATTTTTATCAGCTGAAAAAAATTGGAGCATAGAAATATTTTATGCACTATTTGAATTGCTAATTAAGCGTGGGATTTATTTTAGGACCGTCGTTTCTGAATCAGTGGAAATAACAGCTGTGACTGTTCATGTGGGGCGTTTGAGACTCCATACTCTTAGGCAAAATGTGTAGAGTATAAAATAGACTATCTCTAATATGGGACACTAGAATTCATTATACATTTCTTTGTACACTGAGAAAAGCTGACTGAAGTTCTCATCTACTGTTAATGTTCATCACGAGACACTTCCCTCCCTGCCGCCGCAGCTCTGCTATGTAGGGAATAGGTTTGTAAAAACAGCAATTGACTTCCTAAGTGTTTTCTTCCACTTTAACCCTATAGAAAGCGATTTAA
The DNA here is from genome assembly GCF_049350105.2 of Macaca mulatta. Classification (NCBI taxonomy): domain Eukaryota; kingdom Metazoa; phylum Chordata; class Mammalia; order Primates; family Cercopithecidae; genus Macaca; species Macaca mulatta. The sequence goes on from NC_133408.1 coordinate 185,215,192, forward strand.
AACCTGAAAGCAATTCTACAGCAAAATGTAAAATTGTTTGTAATGTGATCTGCATTTTTAAATGGTGTGTATTTTTCAAGAAACATCTAAAAAATTATAAGGTTGCCTTACATTTACGTAACACAGGCAGTAAATAGGACAAAGTAATGTAATCTGCAAAAGACATTGATTTGATTCTACTTTTACCACTCTGTGTTCCTGGGAATACCTTAAACTCTGTCTTAGTTTGGCCTTATCTGCAAAAATAGGAATAATAATAACTAAAATACAAAAGATTTTCTAAAATATAAATAAGATGATATGCATGGAAGTGATTTGTAAAAGCTTTATTGCGGTAGAAGTTACATACGTAAAGTCCATCAGTTTTAAGTTCACAGTTCAAGGATTATTTATATATTTACAGAATTGTGCAAACACCACCTCAATCTCACGTTCAATTAAATGATTGCTGTGGTTGTCGCAATTATCAGATGGCTCTCCATGCCTCCTGGCCCTTGATGATTGGATCAACCAACTAATCTAGGGAAATCCCTACGTCAGCTGACCTTAGGATATGAACATTATCAGAGCAGGCCTCACATGAAAACACAGGTCCTTTAACAGTGCAGTTTTCTCTGGCTGGTGACTGAGGAAGTAGTTAGAGAGATTCCAAGTATGAGAGGGGCTTGACCTGGTTGCTTTCTCCATTGCTGAAGTGGAGGGGCTCCTGGGGAAAGGGACTGGGAGTGACTTCTATGAGCTGAGAGTGGTCCCTAGCCCGTGGCCAGAAAGAAAATGGAGACTTCAGTCCCTCAAATAAGAATTGAAGTTCAAGTACTTTTGCGGGGGATGATGTGGGGTGTGCCAGCAGAGGATTGGAGGTTTGGTAGCCACTAACGGGTGCTTTTCAAATCTAGCTACCACAGGGGGCCCCTGGAACTTAGTTTCTTAGGGGAAACCTGAGGCCAGGACAAAATCAAGTCTTCAGACTCTCCTAGCCAGAGAGGAGGCTGGGGTACCGTTACACCAACTCCAGTAAGTCATTCATTGAGGACTGTTCCTTGACAGTGGTAATAATTTGGTATTTCTGGTGTCTCCTGCCCATAAGCAAAGTGTTGTTCCAGGGCGTTGAAGAATGAAAACAAACAAACAAACAGTATTTAGAGAGATGCAAGAATTGGCAGTGAGAAGTCAGAAGGGGTACATAAGGGTCTCAGGAATGATAAGATAATGACAGTTTCTATTACAGGTGCATTATATGTTTTTCCATTTTCAGTCTTTTAAAAAATGTAAGCTATGTTCTGTGGTTTTGAGACATTGTTGTTTTTCTCCCGCTGTAACTCCTCCTTCTGGTGAGGTGTTCCTGTTAGGTTGTTTTAGGGCTTAGATCCAAGGAAGCCGTGTTTGGACATTTGACCAAGAGAAAATCTTGCCTGATTATCAGGCATCTAGTATATGTTTATATCAGGACTGTTTTCCTGAATAATTTATTTTGTTATCTGGTGTATTTGCTTGTATCTCCAACATTTGCATTGCTTTCTGATTATTCTTGCTTTATTTCTCTCAACATTGTAGGCTTCCTGGTTACTGGATGGATCTAGAATTCTGCTATCTGCTTGATTCTTTGATGTTAGTTAATACTCACCCATGGCTTGCCATGTTCTATTTTTCCTCCCTTGATGCACTTCTCCCACCTCTGACTAGTCTTGAATATATAACGAGTTTCGCTTTACCCCTAGCCACTAGAGTAAATGGGTAACAGGAGGGATCTTTGCTTATCAGGCTGGCAGTTCTGGTTTGAGGTGTGAAGTAGAATCTTATCAATAGTTTCCTCCCACACATATAACCAGTTGAGTTTCAGACTAGGTGAGCGTCACCAAAAGTATTTTATTTACTGTCAAAATAACTATTAAAATACCCCATTCAGTTTGCATACATATCATAGAGGAATATTTAAAAGAAATAAAAACAAATGATTCCACTGGAAATATGGTATTTGTATAATAATCAAAATTCAAATTATGTGTCATTCTAAAGGTGAAAAACCTGTTGTCTTCAACAAATAGGGAGAGTTTGAAAACAGAGGTATGAAAAAGCACATTTATTGTAGCACTGTTTGCAACAGTGAAAATAGTAAAAATTGGAAACAATGTAAACTAATATAGACATGGATAATTAAATTTTCTTAACAAATGGGAAGATTTATTCATTACAACATGGTTCAAGCTCTAAAAAGTCATGTTTAAATGAAAAATGCATGTTGTACAATGAACATTTGCAAATTCCTCTTCTGGTTCTCAACAGTATTAGTGTGTTCTCTTGCTGCTATAGGGACATACCCGAGACTGAGTAATTTATAAAGGAAAGAGGTTTAATTGACTCACAGTTCCAAAGGGCTGGAGAGGTCTCAGGAAACTTACAATCATGGCAGAAGGGGAAGCAAACATGTCCTTCTTCACAAGGCAGCGGGAGAGAGAAAAATGAGAGCCAAACAAAGGGGAAAGCCCCTTATAGAACCATGAGATCATGTGAAAATTTCCTCGCTACCATGAGAATAGCATGGGGGAAACCATCCCACGTGATTCAGTTACTTTCCATTGCATCCCTCCCACAATATGTGGGAATTATGAGAACTACAATTCAAGATGAGATTTGGGTGGGGACACAGTCAAACCATATCATCGACTGGGCTCATTAAATTCTTTCTTGCCACTTTTTGATTCTTGAACTCATCACTCATGGCCTGTCTTAGCCATTTGCTGTCACCTCTCTCTAGGAGACTTCTCCACAGCTGCTGCACTGTCTCTCTTCTGTACATTATTCAAATCTTTGTTCATCAGTCTAAATGTTTTAGCACCTCTTACTCTAACACTCTTTATTTCCTTATCTCTCTCTCTCTCTCGAGATAGGAACTCTCTCTATTGCCTAGGCTAGAGTGCCGTGGTGTGATAGTAGCTCACTGCAACCTCAAACTCTCGGTCTCAAGAAATCTTCCTGCCTCAGCCACCTGAGTAGCTGAGACTTCAAGCACATACCACAATGTCCAGCTAATTTTCTAATTATTTGTAGAGACAAGGTCTCACTATGTTGTCCAGTGATCTCAAACTTCTGAGCTCAAGTGATCCTCCCACCTTTGCTTTCCAAAGTGCTTATCCTTTTTAAAAAGCAATTAGGCCGAGCACGGTGGCTCAAGCCTGTAATCCTGGCACTTTAGGAGGCTGAGACGGGTGGATCACGAGGTCAGGAGATCGAGACCATCCTGGCTAACATGGTGAAACCCCATCTCTACTAAAAAATTACAAAAAACTAGCCGGGTGTGGTGGAGGGCGCCTGTAGTCTCAGCTACTCGGGAGGCTGAGGCAGGAGAATGGCGTAAACCTGGGAGGTGGAGCTTGCAGTGAGCTGAGATCCAGCCACTGCACTCCAGCCTGGGTGACAGAGCGAGATTCCATCTCAAAAAAAAAAAGCAATTATCACTTTTACATAGCATATTGTAAATTTATTTGTTTTGCTCCTCAACTGTAAGTCTAAAAAATACAAACTTTGTATTGTTTTTCACTGTAAATTCAATTCCTGGATTATTGTTTAGCACACAGAAAGTGCCACAAGCAAGATTGTTTAACTAAATGAATTTATATTTTAATGTCATTTATAAAAATATTAAAAGATTATTTCCACATATGAATTCATATGTATGAATGACTCAAACTCCCATAAGAGACTGAAAAATAAAATTCCTCATCACAAAGGATGAAAAAGATGACATAGGGAGCGGTACTTATGTGGTATTGACTCCAACTAATGTGCTTTTAATTGTAAAAATCTGAAGTAGATTTGCCAGATGCCTGGATTGGGTAAAGCAGGGTTATAGGTACTCTTGCATTCGTTTTATTAGTCTTTAGATTTTGGGGTGCTTGGAATAATTCAAAATAAAAACAATTAAACGAATAAAACACTTCAAGGGAATCAGAGATTGGCTACGGTAAATTGCTGACTTTTTTTTTTTCCTGGTCTTGCTTTAAATTAACCTTTTTATTGCCTTGGTGATGAAAAAGTACATTTAGCTTTATGTGAAAGTGAGCTATAATGAAGATATGGGAATAAAAGAAAGGAAAGTGCTTACCCAAAATTAAACTGTTGACCTTAAAGCACCAGGACAGTACATTTTCTGGCAACAGCATTTTCTGTTTTAAAGTGGAAGTCACTCCCTATATAGAGAAGTAAAACAGAAAAAAAATGGAAGGTTTTACCCTTTCCCCCCGAAATTGGAAGAAGTATTTTGTAAATTCTGGTGATGATTAATTAAATAATAAAGACTATAGTCAGTTGTATTAATTTTTAATTAAGACTGCAGGAAAATGTTACATTATGGTTATATAGTTATGTGTTGCTCAGATTTCATTCAGAAGTCTGTGAAAATTGCTTTAGTCGTAATGTTAAACTAAACAACATTTCTCCTGATTAAACTTCTATGTTTGCATTTCTTTGCTTTAAGCCTTGTGGAAAACTAACGAGAAGAAAAAAGTTGAGACAACGTCTCTTGGAAATCAGAGACTGAAGCAAGGCTAACATTCTCAGGCTTTAGTGGGGCAACCTTAGGGCTCTATGTGTGAGGGAAGGAGGGAAAACAATTATAAGCAAATGTGATTTGGGGTTTGGTGTATTACCAAGATGAACAGCCTTAGGAGTCACAGAACTAGTTGCTCAGTCATGTGGAATGTCCCCAGGAGAGGGCTCCTGGAACAGTTTGTCCATGGTATAGAGGAAGGAAGAATTTATATGTCAGACCCTTGCCATATTGTGACTTGAACTGGTCAAAATTTGCACAGAAAGTGTTAACTCCTTTGCACTCATTTGGCTTTGCTGTCTGGTCCAGGGGACACCAATAAGCAAGTCAGGGCTTCTGGAGTTCCAACTGGGTCCAACCTGGGCCCTGGACTCCTGATGGCTTTGCTGCAGCATGTGTGATGGCATCCTGTGGCAGTGCCATCTTCATGACTAGGAGGGCTAAGATATTCTGAGGCATTAGATAATGAGGAGATGGTGAGGAGAAAGAGGATGGATAGTGATGTCCAGGGCTCTTTGAGCAGGAACGTGAAGCTCAGGGGATTGCTGGATCCATGAAAACCTACCAGGTCACAAAGCTGTGATGGATGGTAAAGAAGTTGAGAGACTTAAGAAATGTTAATGGACAGAATTTAACTTAGCTTAAAACTTAAATATGTGGTAACTTCCTTGCAAAAGCAGACTGTTGTTTTGTTTAAATTGGTTACTTTGTAAAAACAACAACAACAAACAAACAAACAAAAAAAACTAGGAGTGATACTAATCTTGTTGCTGAAACCAAACACTTTAAGCCAAAAAAAAATTGTTTGTCAAATGAATTTTTGAGTGAAGAAGATTTGAATTAGGCTGGGGTTCCATTGTAACTAACCTAGTAGATGACAATTAGTTTCCAGGTGAATTCTGGTGGGGCTCTTTGAAAGACTCATGCAAATTACGCTTAATTTCTGCAGTGTAAGGTAAGGAAGCTTTTATTCTGAGAAAATTAATTTCTTTTTTTTGGGCACAAAGATCTAGAAATCCCTTCTCTACATCCTCTGAAACCACTTCTGGTGTTTCTTGGGAAAATATCCAGGATTACCTGCTAAGATATGTCATCCAAATGAACTGACTAAGCCAAAATCTTAAGCTGGGTATTGGCATTTTGTCATTGACGGGCTGCCTGAGATGATCTACTCTATATGTTTTTTTCTACAAAACTTCAATTGTAATATTATGTAATAGGGTTAGAATCACATTTTTCAGAATAATTGGAAGAATACCTAGATAGTTTTAAATACAGAAAGACAAATGGCTGAGTGCATAGGCTTTGGGGTTCTAGTTCCACCTCACTGGCTGGGTGACTTTGTGCAAGTTTCCTTCTCTCTCAGCTGTCGAGGAGTAGGAGGAGAATCATATTTAGCTCAGATTTATTGTGAAAATTAAATGAGATGATTTATATATAGTGACATACATAAGTCCTTGATATAAGTTGATTTTATCTACCAAACAATTCTTTCCACAAATTCTTAGTGTCTTGGATTAATCTTGACCAGTTTAAATCTTTGATTTCATATTACTTTTTACAGAAGCATAGACTGCCATGATAGGGAGGGAGTTTTGTGTAAATTGGTTCATCCATTATTTTATTTAAGCATTTCCTAAATGTTTCCTATATTACATCATTACATTATTGATAAGTGGTCATCTAGTCTCTATTTCTCACAGCAATGAGCTCACTACCTTTTATTGCTGCCTATTGGGCAATGTTTCTTTTATTCTACTAAGTACAATTGCTGTATGTCTCCAATGTGAATTATATTACAATTTCATGGTCATAGTAGTTAACTACATTATATTTTAACTGACTTGTTCATGAGCAATTCCCACTGACATTTGAAAAATAAATTTTTCTTGATGGCAATGATAAAGAAAAAGAAATAAAACTAATTCATATAGTAATTAGCTTTTAATTCTGTACCGTTAGTATTTTCAAATTTTGAATGCCTGGAGTTGAGAATAGGACTGCACAATTGTATTATAAGTTCTAATTTGCAAATATCCTGCAAAACTTGGGAAATTATTCTTAGATCAACTCTGCTACCAACAATAAAAACAGAACCTGCCATACTGAACCATAGTCACAAAAGAAACCTTTTTCTTCTGACCTGAAAAGTCCAGAATATATTGCTTTGATTGTTCCCATTCAGTATCTACAATAGGAAGATAAAATATCACCTTCCTCCAGGTATCAAATAGAATTAGGCAAAATAACTTGAAAGAATGCCTCTCTTCATGTTATCACATTTTTCAGCTTGCATTTCCCATTCACTATGGAAATGTGTGGTATATTTTTCTTCTAATAGAGGGTAAGCGCTGACAGCCCATTGTACTGAAGGTTACGTTATTAATGATTGCTATGAGGGCTGGAGAGAAAGGAAAGGAATCTTGTACGTATAAATGTAATAAACTTCCTGTCCTTTCAATCATCAGCAGGTACAGAATTCTCCATCTGGAGGCCTGAAATGTGTAATTGATTCTGATAGGAATTAATTGTAAGAATAGCATACATGCAGAAAATGCTTCAACTTTTCTAATGATTTATCTCAAAGCCTTAGTTCTGATTATGTATCTTAAGAAATATAACACTTACAGAGGAAGAAAAAGAAAATAACTGGGCTGAATTTTGAAAGTAACTATAAGGTCTTCTAAGCATCCAGATAAACACAAAGAGAAATGGAAACATTATACTAATGACTGGACTGGTATTGTCAGTAATAAGCAATTCCGCCTATTTATAAATGGCAGCCTCTAGCAGCATACTTTAAAGCATATGCATCTTATTTATTACAATTAGAGTAGATTGGGAGGATGATTATTGTGTGCATAAGGATTTTATTTTCTTATAAAGAATTAATTTAAAAGGCCCCGATATGGTTTGGCTCTGTGTCACCACCCAAATCTCATCATAAATCATAATCCTGACGAGTTGAGGGAGGAACCTGGTGGAAGGTGATTGGATCATGGAATGGTTCCCCCATGCTCTTCTGATAGTGAGTGAGTTCTCACAAGCGTTGATGGTTTTAAAGTGTGGCCCTTCCTCTCTCTCTCTCTCTCTCTCTTTCTCTCTGTCTCTCTCTCTCCTGCTACCATGTAGGAGACACTTTGATTCTCCTTTGCCTTCTGCTATGATTGTGTTTCCTGTGGCCTCCCTAGCCATGCAGAACTTTGAGTCAGTTGAACCTTTTTTGTTTGTAAGTTACACAATCTCAGGTAGTATCTTTACAGGCAGTGTGAGAATGGACTAATGCAGCACCCAAAATGTTATTGAGTAGCATTTCCAATGCAGACTTGGGGGAAACTCATGAATAATAATAGCCTTGTTTTCATCTCAGTATCTCCCTCTACTAGTCCTATGAAATCAAAGAAGTTTCTTAACTCGGAGTCACTATATTATTTTTTTTTGTGAAATAAAGAGAGCCTATGTGCTGCTTATATCACTAGGCTTTTGAGATCAGATGACTTCACCTATGTTAAAATACTTTGGTGTTGAAAATAAACTTAGATAATGTTGAAAGGATTTTATGTAATTGAATGTTTAACTCAAAGCAGCTAGACTTTTGGAATTTTATCACCTGGAAGTATTATTAAAATTTAAATATTTTAAAATGAATTTTTCTACCAGATTAATATTATATTGCTATAACTAGACAAAATGAGTATTAATATAGCTTGAATATGTGTCCCTACCAAATCTCATGTTGAAACGTAATCTCCAATGTTGGAGGTAGGACCTATTTAGAGGGGCTTGGGTTATAAGGCTGCTTGGTGCTGTCCTCATGATAGTGAGTCAGTTGTCATGAGGTCTGGTTGTTCAAATGTGTGGCACCTCCCCCCCGTTCCCTTTATTTCTCCTGCTCTTGTCATGTGATGTACTTGCTCCTGCTTCACCTTCTGCCATGAGTAAAAGGCCTCCCCAGAAGGTGAGAAGGTGCAATGACATTCTTATACAGCCTGCAGAATTATAAGCCAATTAAACTTCTTTTCTTTATAAATTACCCAACCTAAGTATTTCTTTATATCAATTCTAGAATTGCCTAACAGAGAAAATTGGTACCAGATGGAGAGTCTTGCTACAAAGGTATCTGAAAATGTGGAAGTGACTTGGAACTGTGTAACAGACAGAGGTTGGTAGAGTTTGGAGGTCTCAGAAGAAGACAGAAAGATGAGGGGGAAATTTGAATTTCTTAGGACTGGTTAAGTGGTTGTGACCAAAATGCAGATAGTGACATTGATAGTGACATGGATAGATTAGGAGGTCTCAGATGGAAATGAGGAACTTATTGGGAACTAGAGCAAAAGTCACACATGTTATGCCTTAGCAAATAACTTCGCTGCATTCTGTTCATGGCCTAGGAATCTGTGGAAATTTGGCCTTCAGAGTGATGACCTAAGGTATCCAGTGGAAGGAATGTCTAAGCCACAAAGTGTTCAAGATATGTCCTGGCTGCTTCTAACAGTCTATACTCAGAGGCAGGAGCAAAGAAATGGCTTAAAGTTGGAACTTGTACTTACACAGGGAGCAGAGCATAAAAGTTTGGAAAATCTGCAGCCTGGCCATCTGATAAAGAAAGAAATGCTTTTTCAGGAGAGGATTTCAAGCAGGCTGTGGAGCAACCATTTGCTAGATAAATTTGTATAAATAAAAAGCAGACCAATCCTGATAGCCAAGACAATCGGAAAAGGCCTGAAAGACATTTCGGAGATCTTTGAGGCAGCCCCTCCCATCACAGGCCCAGAGATCCAGGAGGACTGAATGGTTTTGGGGCCCAGGCCTGGGGCACCACTGTCCTGCACCATCCCAGGAGTTTTATCCTTGCCTCCTGGCAACTCTGGCTCCAGCCTCAGGCCAAAGGGGCCCATGTACAGCTTGGGCTGCTGCTTCAGAGGGTACAAGCCATAAGCCACATGGTGTTAAGCTTATAGGTGCACAAAGTGAATGAGGCTTGGCAGTCTCTGCCTAGATTTCAGAGGATGTAAAAGAAAGCCTGGGTGCCCAGGCAGAAACCTGCTGTAGGGGCAGAGTCCTCAAAGAAAACCTCTACTAAGGCATTATGGAGGGAAAATGTGGGATTGAGGGCACTGCCTAGCAGAGCTGTCAGAAGGAGGCCAGCACCCTCCAGTACCCAGAATAGTAGATCTACTGGAAGCGTTCACTCTGTGCCTTGAAAAGCCACAGGCATTCAACAACCTGTGAGAGCAGACATGGGGACTGAACCCTGCAGAGACACAGGAGCACGAGCTGCCCAAGGTCTTGGGAAACCACCCCTTGAATCAGTGTGCTCTAATGTGGGACATGAAGTTAAAGGAGATTATTTTGGAGCTTTAAGATTAAATGACTGCCCTGATGCATGTAGGACTTGCTTGGATCCTGTTGCTCCTTTCTTTTAGCCGATTTCTTCCTTTTGGAATGGAAGTGTTTACCCAATGCCTGTAATCCCATTGTATCTTGAAAATAAATAACTTGTTTAATTTTATGGGCTCATAGGTGAATGGAGCTCATCTCCAGATGAGACGCTGGTCTTTTGGGGGACTGTTGAGAAGACATGATTGTATTTTGCAATGTGAGAAGGACATGAGATTTAGGGGGCCAGAGATGGAATGATATTGTTTGAATATGTATCCCCACCAATCTCATGTTGAATTGTAATCCCCAATGCCAGAGGTGGCACCTGGTGGGAGGTGTTTGGGTCATGAGGGAAGAACCCTCATGAATTGGTGTTGTCCTTGTGACAGTGAGTGAGTTTTTGTGAAATCTGGTTAAGTGTGTGGTACCCCCCACTCAACTCCCTCTCTTTCTCTTGCTTTTGTCATGTGATGTGCCTATTCCTGCTTCACCTTCTCCCATGAATAAAAGCTCCCTAAGGCCTCCCCAGAAGCTGAGCAGATGCCAGCTCCATGCTTGCACAGCCTGCAGAACCACAAGCCAATGAAATCTCTTGTCTTTATAAATTACCCAGCCTCAGATATTCTTTTATATCAATGCTAGAATGGCCTAACACAATTATATCTCTAAGTATGTAGCAAGTTATATATATTAAAATATACCTACATTTTTAGGTTTCATTCATCTGTGACATTTAGTAACTTCTTTTACCACCCCCTTTCCTATATGGTATGTTAAAACTATTTTTATATTGAATTTATTTAAAATTACTGAAAAGTCTAGAAAAACTGCTCAATATCTTGCAAATTGTTCAAGATATACATTACTTGCTTAATTTCCATATCAATCTTAGGAGATAAAATGCGTTAATAATGTAGTTTATAGATTATGATACTGTGGATATCTTTATGCTGCCCAAGAAAAGGAACAGTATATACTATTTTTTTAACATAAGATACACAGAATTTATATAAGTTATGGAGAGATAAAATTTAATTTCTACTTTGAAGAAAGAATAAGATATTGTATATAATGTTTGATTTCCTCAGATAATATGTACTACATAGTCATAAAACTATTTGAAAAATAAATTAACATAGAAAAATATTGGAAAAGGAATTAAGATATCTAAACATGATTCAATAATGCTAAAACAACAATGGTAAAACGAGAATTTTCTGTACAGCTACATGTTGAGAATAAATAAATAAATATGCGATAAATATATGCTGAGGGTATCTTTCAGATATTAAATGTAGGCAAAACAGTTCTGATTACAGCATGATGAGAAATAAAAATGGTAGACATGAATATTCCAAACTAAGCCAATAGCCTTAGTTTCCTTTTGAACATTTCTGAAAGGAGAAAGTTCAGAATGAAATACTAATTAAGTAATTTTAAGTAAATGAAGAGCATAAGATATAGAATAGATTACCTCCCTCAATCCCCTCTACCTTCATATTCCTATATTTTAGATAGGGGCAATAGTCATTAGTTTATAAGGAGGTAATGCAAAGATTAAAAAAAAGAACTTAAAAAAAGCCATAACCAGAAAATTACTAGAAGATTTTTATGGGCAGGTGACTAGGCTTCTATAGTTTTCTTTACAGTAAATTTGCACAAAATTTCTTTCTGCATGCTTGAGGCCAAAAGTGAGAACAATCATCAAATATAGTAAACAGCTCTTACCTAAAAACATTTTGTATATATGAAATGTGGATGACGGTGCTGCCTGTCAGAACCTGAATTTGTTTGTATCTTCAATTGGGAGACATTTTAATTTTTAACCTTGAGTAAATATTAATATAACTTGGCAAGAATAGACTAGTTTTACAACAATAAAATAATTATAACAATCATATAACAGTTTCCAGTGATAATTCATCATTTTGTTACCATTTGTCTTTTTTTTTTTTTTGCTAGCAAATAGAACTCAATTTTAAATTTCTTTTTCCTGCAATTTTTTCAAGTAACTCAAAGTTTTCTGATATTGTTCAAATCTTTTCGTGTAATTTCAAAAAACTTTTTCTTTCTAGACACTCTGTAAATGGGTTATATTGTTTTATAGTCCCAGGGGAAAATAAAGTATGGGAACTGCTTTGCTGAGTAACTCTGACACCCATTTAACTACTGCAGAAAACTCTTTAGTCAACTTAGTGTTCTGTCCCTTTAAGAGGATTGCAGAGAGAAGTTGGTTAGACTGGGCAGCCAACTGCAATGGCAGAGTAGACCAGAAGCAAGGGAGGAATAACAAGACAGGAAAATGGAAGAGGCAGAGAGAGTCTCAAGGTCCAGGTAAGAGAAAGAATGGTTTATGGTTTAAAATCCCTCCTAGCATTCTTATACGGTTTGCAAAATGCTCAGCTTTGATGTCTTCAGTGGAATACCAAAATTATGCCCCAAACTTCTTTTGAACTTTGGGTCGATAGTTTCACAATTTATTGCTTTGCTGTGCTGATTTCATGCCTCATTCCCTATGTTTTACCTGGACAGTTTAGTAAAACCTTATTTGTTTTTAGAGACAGTTGATTATCACTGCAGTAGTCCCTCCTTATCCACGGTTTTACTTTCTATAATTTCATTTACCCACAGTCAACTGCAGTATAAAACTATTAAGTAGACAATCCTAGGAATAAACAATTCATAAATTTTAAATTGCACACAGATTTGAGTAGTGAGATGAAATCTCCCAGCTGCTGCCCGGGACATGAATCATTGCTTTGTTTGGTATATCCACGGTGAAGATGCTATTCACCCATTGGGCATCAATATTGTCTGTTCCTGACATTCACCCACAAACATCTTCATGGTTGGATAATTCAGGATCACCTAAAGCAGATGATGCTCCTTCTGACATATCCTCAGAAGGTCAATAGTAGCCTAATGCCATGTCACCTCACTTCATCTCATTATGTAGGCATTGTATCATCTCACCTCATCACAAGAAGAAAGGTGATTACAATACAATAAGATCTTTTAAGAACTCAGTCACATAGCATTTATTACAGTATATTGTTATAATTGTTCTATTTTAATTAGTTTTTGTTGCTAGTCTGTTACTGTGCTTAACTTATAGGTTAAACTTTGTCAAAAGTATGTATGTATGTAACGTTTGTATGTATTAAAAAAGCATAGTGTATATAGGATTCAATTGTATTCATGGCTTCAGGCACCCATTGTGGTTATTAGAACATATCCCCCAGATAAGTGGGGGGACTACTGTATAATTTTATGTAATTGATTAATACTTTATGTATGTATATATGTATTTATTTATTGTGACAGGGTCTCACTCTGTAGCCCAGCCCAGAGTACAGTGGTACAACTATAGTTCACTGCAGGCTTGAACTCCTGGGCTCAAGCAATCCTTTTGCTTCAGCCTCCCAAGTAGCTGAGACTACAGGCACAGACCACCACACCCAGGTGAGTTTGTTGTTGTTGTTTAAGAGATGAGCTCTCTCTATGTTACCAGGGTGGCCTTGAACTCCTGGCCTTAACAATCCACTCACCTCAACCTCCAAAAGTTCTGGGATGAACAGATGTGAGCTACCATGACTGGCCAATAGTATATTCTTAAATGTTTACTTTGCCCTGGAAATTTAGTTCTTTACCATGTTTATTTATTTATTCTCAACATATAGTTCTTTACCTACAGATGAAACCTCAGCTTCATCTCCTCTTTCTGTTAACAGAGAATGAAAGGAATTTGCAATTTAGGGACAATATGCTACCAGCTCTGATCTCTGCTATTATGCCTGTGGCAGGTTCAGATTTACTAAATTGAATACCACTTTAGGCCTAGCAATGTGCTATAAATGTATCCTGGTGATTTACCTCATAAGTCACGCAACACAATCTGCTGGTAAAGAGCTTGATTTCTGCACTCAGCTTGATCTGCGTGAATTGTAAGGAGTTCTCACAATTTTTTATCCTAAAGTGCTTTACAACCCATAATCCTATGTTTGACCATTTACTGTCATCATCTCTTCACTCCTTTTTGCTTCATATTATTGAATTATAAAAATTACCTTGGTCTGCTGCTTTACAAATGTTTTCAAGACACATAATAAGCTCTGGTTATTTATTTTCTGTGCTAGATTATAAATTCCTTGAAAATAGGAACTATTTCCTCTTTTTATTGAATATTACCAAATAGATTCTAGGACGGTTTATGAACCCTTAAACACTGAATCAATACATTTTCGTTCAGTTAAAGAAATGAACCTCATTACTGTGATTCCTAAATTACTCACAAGTTTAAATTTAAAAGTTAACTATTTGTGATATGGTTTTCCTTTTAATTAAGAAAAACCTCTAATAGGTACATGGAACAGGCAGTTAATTCTCTAATTCTGCTAAATGTTATATATAACATAAGAGTTATTTTAATTTTAAATACTGATGCTCTCTCTGGGTGTATTGTGATATTATATCTTGTTTGGCCATTCCAAAGGAGTTTAGAAGAGTCAGGAGTGTGTTTTGTGTTTGACTGTCTCCTCTGTATTTCATACTTACTTTCAAATATATCTAATTGGAACGTGCAAGTTTGTACCTTCTTTGATCATTACTTACCTATGACATTGTGCTAAGTCTTATCTCAAGTCTAGCAGAGTGAATGGCAGGCTGAATATTGTGGCAACAGCTATTTCTTTTCCTTCTGAAATATTGATGATCACAGAGCTTAATGCTGTGCTTAGCCTTGAACTGTGATCACGGCCTCCTCCCACTGAAGCTTAATGGGGCTAAGGGCTTCTTGACTAATAGGAAAGGTGTGTGTAATTACCCAATGACAGGGTTTAAGTTTCTAAGAAATAGTATTACAAAAGCAAATTATTAATATCATTTTGGAAAATTAACCTGGAGAGATGTCCAAGATAACTTCTTTTCCTTTGGAAGAAGTGTGGATGCGCAGTAATAAAAGAATGCTGCACTCAAACAAATCAAAAATGTTTTATGTGCAAACCAAAACAATTAACACTGAAATGAGCAACTTTATTCAAATGCTGGTAAATTTTAGAAGGCAGAGAAAAACCTAAAACAGACAACAACCAGTCCAGCATAGCTGCCAACAGTAAAATGCTGCTCAGCCAGGATCAAGCTAGTAGTGAGAAGTGGAGGAGTATTTTAAGTTGAGCAAATACTGAAGAAAGTGCCTGCAGAAGGTGAACGCAGTTTATTCAACTCTTACTACTCCCTTTTCCTTCCCCACCTACTAATTTACTTTTTTGGATGTTTAACAGATATTTGTTGGATGAATAGTTTTAAAAAGTATACTCCTGAGTTGCTCTGTACTTCAGGACATTCAGTACTTACTGATGTTTAGTTTATTTGGAAAAGTATTATACGGATGTAAAGACAAACTTCCAGTTATAAAATACAGTGTGAAAGAAAATCTTTTTTAATATTATTTAAGCCATATAAAGTACTGCACAGACACAGGAATGCTCTGTGCCTTCCGTTTCTGTTTTCAGATCTACTTTGTATAACATGACTGTGGCTGACATGTGTTTTCAAGACATCTATCATTTTAGTTTTTTTAGACTGTTCTGTTTTGATATTTATCCCTGATTCCTGTGTTTATGTACATACTGTGGAACATGGAGAACAACTTAAAACAAAGGAAATGCCTTTGCAGGAGCTTTCCTTTACCTCAAAGAAGTTTTGTAAGCCTTTTGACAAGGTTAGTGTCAAAGAAGAATTTATCAGTTAGGAAATAATTTTAGTGGACAATATAGAGGCCACTGAAGAGCCTGAAGTAGAGAGTCTGGAGTATTGAATTTTATGACCGAGATACATACATGCCATTACAGAGGCTAATTCTGCACTATAGATGTCATGAAAATATATTGCCATTAATCTCCTAACATGAATTTTACAAAAAGACCTTGGGAAGATGCGTGAAAGCACAAAACAGGGAAAGGTGCATAAGTTTTCTTGGATTACAGTTCCCTGGAAGGATTAGAGACTTGTTTCACTCGATGGCCTCTTTTAACAGTACATTTGCAAAGAAAAAAACACCAAGAAACAAAAAAAAAGACAAAAAGTAGAAATTGAAAAAAATTTCTAATACCAATCTTATCAGTGTATTATCAAATTTTAATGTTGAGAAATATCTTTTTTTTTTAATGGCAGGTTTTTTTCTTCATGCCAATGATGAAACGTTTTCTATCATATCTTAAACACATGGATAGTTGGCAGCTCAGAGCTGGTGGTGAGAACACACACGTCACTTTGAGTGGGGCAATTTGGAGTTTAAGTCTTAGCTCTGTTGCTTAAACCATTTTGAGTCTCCCTGTTCTTATGAGTAAGCATTCTGAAAAATATAATAATGAGGATTAAAGCCATCCTGTAAGGGTACTAGGTTTGCAATATATTGATGTTCTTTTTTATACTGCTAATTAAAATAGTCTTTTCTTTTGGAAAAAGAAAATAGCTCAGCAAAAGACTGCAGTTCTATAAATTTCACTATTTTTTGAAATCCTGTTGTATTATAAACAGTTACTCCTCCTCATTCACTTCATGACTTATTTTAAATGTTAAGCAGCAGCCATTAATCCTTGTTTTATTGTCTCTAGATGAAACACTTGTAGGGGCCAAAGGAAAACTTCCCTTTAGTCCTCAGAAGGTTTGCTGAAAAATCAGAAAACCTGACTTCATCAATTCAGATTCTATCTCACAAAGACAGCTTTGTAGGGCTACTTCTGTTTGCAGAGCTTCTGAACAGCCATCTCAAAATGTCAAAAAACTATATTTTGTGGTTAAAAAATTTGATTTCCTTTACTCACAAACAATCCCTACCCCCAAAACCCACCACTGCCACCACCAACATTAAAAACCCTGTTTCTCAAGCATTCCTCACAGTCTTTAAATCCTTCTAACTCCTCCATATGCATTTAAATAGTAAAATTCACATCCTGACTCAGAGAGATACAGAAGAATGGAAGAATAATTTTGACATAGAATGCTTCAGAGGTGTCATTTTACAGAAATAACAAATAGTGTAGAGGGTGGGATGCTGAGAGATTGCTGAAAAGTTATCTGGGAACTAGATTGAAACAGGCGTCAAGTACCATGCTAATTTATTTAAGTAGTTTGATTTTTTTTTTAATGGAGGAGATATTGATGTTTTTCTAAAGGGGGAAATGATGTATCTGAATTTGTGTTTTTTGCATGAGCTACTCTACAGGCTACAGAGGAGAAGAGATTGGAGGTGGAGGCTGTAGGCCACAGAGTAACCATGAGTTAGAAGCTTCTGCAATAGTCTGGATAAGAGTGATGGGGTCTGACCAGGAGCATGACAGTGAACATGGGAGAAAAAGAGTCAAGAGAATTACAGAAGGGAGGAGAGGAGAGGGAAAGCTAATAATTTTCTTATTTGAGCGGGTAAAAAACTGGAGATTTGTTTAAATTGTCTTTTAAATTTTTATATGTACACAGTGGGCTAATATATTGTATTACTACATTCTCATGATGCTAATAAAGACATATCCAACCCTGGGTAATTTATAAAGAAAAGAGATTTAATGGATTCACAGATCCACATAGAGCTGAGGAAGCCTCACAATCATGGCAAAAGGTGAAGGAACAGCAAAATCACATCTTACATGGCAGCAGGCAAGAGGACATGGGCAGGGGAACTACCCTTTATGAAACCATCAGATCTCATGAGACTTATTCACTATCACTCAAACACCATGGGAAAAACGCACCCTCATGATTCAATTCCTTCCCACTGGGCCCGTCCCATGGCCTGTGGGGATTATTACAATTCAAGGTAAGATTTGGGTGGGGACACAGAGCCAAACTATATCATATGTTTATGGGATATATGAGATATTTTGATACAGATATGTAGTATCTAATAATTACATCAGGGTAAATGAGGTATCCATCACCTTAAGCATAAGTCATTTCTTTGTGTTATAAATATTCAGATTGTACTCCCTCCATTATTCTAAAATGTACAACAAATTATTGCTGACTGTAGTCACCTTGTTTTGCTATCAAATGCTAGACCTTGTTCATTCTAAGTAACTATACTTTTATCCCTATTAACCATTCCCACTTTCCTCTCCCCACTCCCCACTACCCTTCCTAGCCTCTGGTAACTGACATTTTACCATCTATCTCAAAGAGGGATTCTAATTACAATTGCATTAGGGTGATTAGAGAATAGGGGAAGAGTAGGGTGGGTAAGTGAGCAGAGGGTGGTAACATAACTTAGAGACAGTGTGACAGGAAGTCAGGGACCCCAAATGGAGGCACTGGTTGAAGCCACTGCAGAAGAACACAAATTATGAAGATTTCATGGACATTTATTAGTTCCCCAAAACAATACTTTTATAATTTCTTACACATGTCTTTACTGCAGTCTCTGAACATAAATTGTGAAGATTTCATAGACATTTATCACTTCCCCAATCAATACTCTTATAATTTCCTATGCCTGTGTTTACTTTAATCTCTTAATCCCATCATCTTCATAAACTGAGGATGTATGTCGCCTCAGGACCCTGTGATGATTGTGTTCACTGCACAAATTGTTTGTAGAGCATGTGTGTTTGAACAATATGAAATCTGGGCACCTAGAAAAGGAACAGGATAACAGCGATTTTCAGGGAACAAGGGAGCTAACCATAAAGTCTGACTGCCTGTGGGGCCGGGCAGAACAGAGTCTTATTTCTTTTATTGCAAAAGCGAATAAGAGAAATATCAGTGAATTATTTTTCTCAGCAAGGAACAGCCTGGGAAAAGAATGCACTCCCGGGAGTAGACCTCTAAAATGGTGACGCTGGGAGTGTCTGTGTTATGCAGTTGTAGATAAAGGATGAAATACGACCTGGTCTCCTGCAGCGCCCCCAGGCTTGTTAGGATTGGGAAATTCCAGCCTGGCAAAATTCTAGTCAGACTGGTTCTCTGCTCTTGAACTCTGTTTCCTGTTAAGATGTTTATTAATGACAATGCGTGCACAGCGGGACAGGGAACCTCATCAGTAATTCTAATTTCACCCTGGCCTCATGACCTTGCCCTGCCCATTTGCCTTGTGATATTTTATTACCCTTGAAGCATTTGATCTCTGTGACCCATACCCTATTCATACACCCCTCCCGTTTTGAAATCCATACTAAAAACTTGCTGGTTTTGCAGCTCAGGGGGCATCACAGAGCCTGCCGATATGTGATGTCTCCCCCAGACACACAGCTTTAAAATTTATCTCTTTTGTACTCTTTCCCTTTATTTCTCAGACCGACTGACACTTAGGGAAAATAGAAAAGAACCTACATTGAAATATTGGGGACTGGTTCCCCCTATAAGACAGTTCCTGTTTGAAATGCCTATGAAATGTCATAGCGCAAAACTTTTTTTATCAAATGCTTTACTGAAATAATGAAAACTGTATTTATTCAATTTGTATTCATTTATTTGGAAATATTTAAATTTCAGTATTTACTCCACTTGAGGAAAAATTATCACCTAGCATTTATCACATATTCTGGAGTTCAGATAAAAGGTTAGATAAGCAATGTTTATGGAGCTAGAAGTCCCTAAGGGTCCACTTTTTCGTGATACTTCCTCCTAGATGCATTTGGTTCTCACAGAAACAAAATGTATAAGGTACAGACATTAAAGCATATTCATACATTATATCATTACTTATTGTTGCTACATGGCTAAATCAATATTATTTTCTCTGTCTTTGTGATCGTAATAAATTTTCAACATTTGAATAATACATTTTGAAGCATATTGACATATATATTCATATATAATCCTTGAAAAATCTTTTGAACTAATCAAAACAAGGCAATAAAATGCCATTGCTTGTTAAACAAAATGTAAAAATATATAAAAGAAAGGCTAGATACATTTCCTAGGTTACTGAAACATATATATATACACACACATATGCAAAACTTGAATTTGAACCTAGTTCTCCAGATTAAATTTAGTGCTATTCTTAAATTATCATAAAAAGCAAGAGTTAATAGATGCATAGAACTTTGCAAGGGGAAACAAAAGTCTCCACCATAATAATCAGCAAGATTCTTGTACTGCCGTGATCACTGCAGATGGCAATGTGGAGTTAGAAGACCACAGCAGCTAGGCGGAGCTGAGTTCTGATGGAAACAATCACAGGAGAAAATCATCAGCATAGCATTGGTGAGACTTACCAATTCCTGATAAATTTTACTGCTGAATTACAATATTATGAAAATGTCTCACATTAAGGACTTTTTCTAAGGATTCATGGAAGGCAAAAGTGTATTTAGTTAGAACTGACAATTGATGAACCAATTTACAATGCAGACATAATTATAGGACAACACATTCAGGGTTAAGGTCCTAATGTATAAAGAGGAAAATAGAAATTATAAATAAGGCACTCTGGCTGACAGAAAAGACAGACTAACAGAACAGACTAGAGAGGCCAGAATAGACTCACATAAATATAATCAAATAATCTTTGACAATGAAGAAAAGACAGTATAATGGAAAAAATAGAATATTTTCAACAAATGGTACTAAAACAACTGGACATCCACATCCAAAAATAAAAAAAAAATCTACACACAGATCCTACACCTTCACAAATATTAACTCAAAATGGATCATAAACCTAAATATAAAACAAAAAGCTATAAAACTCCTAGAAGATAGCACAGAACAACAGCCTAGATTACTTGGGTTTCGTGATGGCATTTTTAGATTCAACACCAAAGATCTAATCCATAAAAGATATAATTCAGATGGTTTCATTTACAATAAGTACTTCTGCTCTGCAAAAGATACGATCAAGAGAAAGAGAAGAAAAGTCACAGCTTTGGAGAAAATATTTGCAAAAGACTTATCTGATAAAGGACTGTTATCCCAAATGTATAAAGAGCTCTTAAAACTCAGCAATAAAATGTATTTAAAAATAGGCAAAAATACCTGAGTACAGCCCTCACCAAAGAAGATGTCCAGAAGGCATATAAGCATATAAAAGGGTGTTCAATATCATATATTGTTAAGGAAATGCAATTAAAGCAACAATTACACACCTCTTAGAATACCCAAAATGCAAAACATTGACAACACCAAGAGCGAACAAGGATCTAAAGCAACAAGAACTCATTCGTTGCTGGTGGAACAAAACAGTACAGTCACTTTGGAAGATAATTTGGCAGTTTCTTACAAAACTAAACACACTGTTATTATGCAACCAACCAATCACTCTCCTTCGTATTTACTCAAATGAATTAAAAACTTATTTTTATACGAAACCCTGCACATTAATGTTTATAGCAGCTTTATTCATAATTGCCCAAACTTGGAAGCAACCAAGGTGTCCTTCCGCAGATGAATGAATGAATAAACTGTGGTACATCTTAACAAGGGACTATTATTCAGGACTAAAAAGAAATAAAAAGACATGGAAGAAACAAATGCATATTACTAGGTGAAAGAAGCCAATTTGAAAAAGCTCCATACTGTAGGATTCCAGCTATATCACATTCTGCAGAAGAGCAAATTATGTAGAGAGTAAAAGGATCATTGGCTGCTAGGGAAAGGATGGATAGGTGGAGTGAGGGGATTTTAGGGCAGTGAAATTATTTTGCATGATACTGCAATAATGGACACGTCATTATATATTTGTCAAAATCCATAAAATGTACACCAAGAGTGAATCCAAATGCAAACCATGGATTTGAGTGATTAATACAGTTTGGATGTTTGTTCCCTCCAAATCTCGTGTTGAAATAGATCCCCAGTGCTGGAAGTGGGGTGCATCATGGGGTGAATCCCTCATGAAGGGCTTGGCGCCATCCCTGAGGTGAGGAGTGAGTTCTCACTTTACATACTCATGTGAGAGCTGGTTGTTTACAAAAGCCTGGCCGCTCTCTTGCTCACTCTCTTGTCATGTGACATGCCTGCTCCCTCTTCACCTTCCATCACGATTGTAAGCTTCCTGAAGCCTTCACTAAAAGCAGAACCTGGCTCTATGCTTCTTGTACAGCCTGTGGAATTGTGAGCCAAAGTAAACTTCCTTTCTTCATAAATTACCCAGTCTCAAGTATTCTTTTACAGCAACACAAAACAGACTAACAGAAGTGATAATGATGTGTCAGTGAAGGTTCACCAGTTGTAACAAATGGACCACTCTGGTGCAAGATGCTGATAGAGCAGTAGGTTGTGCTTTTGTGGGGGCAGGGTGTATGTGGAACATCTCTGTACCTTCCTTTCAATTTTGCTGTTAACTTAAAACTGCTCTGAAATATAATATCTATCTAAAAAAAAATAAAGCCCTCTGGATTATTTGCTGAAGCCAGTGAAGCCTGTTATCTTAAAACTTTGTGATGAGATTACTGAAAAATTAAGTATTCCTCTTCCCTCAATCTACACTCCTTCATTCAAGCAGTTGGTTAACCATTTGCTCCTGGATTAGGGAAAGGAATTCAGTAATGTGGAAATTAGAAATATTCTGCAAATATTTTTGTCTTTTGTTCCAAAAGCCTAAGCCCCAAGAAGAAATGGTATTTGGAATTGGGGCAGAGACGAATTGTTTTAGGAACATGAGGTAGAAAAATTGGCTAGAAAAAACAAAGTCCCTTCCGCACCTTCCCTTAGTCTCCTCTCTAATATGGTTGGAAAAAGACTCAGTGAAGAGAAAGTGATGAGAAAAGGAAACAGAGAGGACAGACACAGTGTATGCTGGATCCAGCTTAAACCAACTCTCATGAGCTAAATTTGCACATTTGTGGGTTCAATGACTTTATATTGGGAGCTTGAAAATGACTATGGACTATATGGTGGGAGTATTTATACCACAGAAATTGAAAAATGCTACAAATGAGAGCTGTGTGTGTGTGTGTGTGTGTGTGTGTGTGTGTGTGTGTTGGTTTACTAGTAACATCCTCTGGTTTTTAGTAAACTGGTTTATTTCTACACATTCTTTCCAGCATCCCACTGAGGAACTAACAAGACTAATATGACTTTGAAGAGTATATCAGCTACATTCCCATGCCCAGCGTGGCGTAGGATGTAGCATGAAAGGGTGCTGGACCTGAAGCCATGTTTAGGTGGTGGTTTATGTTCATGTTGGCTTTAGGATGGATAGCTTGACCTGCTGGCCTCCTATCCCTTCATGCCTTGAGAGTATATATGCTACTCCAGACCCTGACAAAACCTAAGACATTAGATATTAGGACAAACATTTTCTCCTCCAAAGACTAAGATTATTGTCATACTAACCCAGTGAAATAGTGGTTCAAAATTAAGTTAAATAATAGAACAGAGCCTTAAATTTAGTTCACATCCAAGTCTGTTTACTGAGAGGCATACCTACTATGCCTCCTACTAGTTAATGGATTAAGGAAATTTCAAGAAGCAATTTTTAGATAAATTTAAAGAAACTATTTTATGTTAATTGTAGAATAACCACAGATAATTGTATTGAAAATATTATCCAAACTCTAACAGATGTATTCAGTGATTATAGCTATAGATTTTGGAGTACCAAGAGCTTATTTGGGGTAAGTCCAAGGGCACATACAACTATATTTTTAAAGTTAACATGGGCATTGACTTATTGATTCTACATAATAATATAGAAAATTATGAAGGTTAAGTGATCTCCAATGTAGAGAGGCATGCTTTCTCCATCTCTTCTGAAAGCTGACTCTTTCTAATATATGTGGCATGTCTCTGGGACTATTCAGAAGTATACTCCATTACAAGTAAAGTCACGCATCTGAATTTCAACTAATGAATATCAAATGATTGAAGGACTAAGAATGAATGAACAAACCATCTCTAACTCCAAAAAGACTAGGGAGAGGTCTGTTACAGAGTCAATAAAGAAAGTCAAATTAGAATAATGTGAGAAAAGTTTGGACTCTCACTAAAAAATGATGAGCGTATGAAGTAATGCATATGTTAATTAACTTGATTTAACCATTCCACCATGTATACATCTTGTATACTATAATATATACATCTTGTATACTATACACCATGTATACTATATGTTGTATGTATGTGATAAATATAAACAATTTTTATTTGGTAGTAGAAAAATAGGTAAGTAAGAAATTTTATTAGAAAATGAACTCATAACTTCTGTGGTTAGAACACTTAATATCTACACTCCTAGAATTTTTTAATAATATATCATCGTTAGCTATAGTCATCATGCTGCACAATAAACCTCTAGAACTTATTCTTCCTATCTAACTGTAATTATGTATATTTTGACCAATATCTGTCCCTGACCCTCAACCACCCCAGGCTCTAGTAGCCACCATTCTATAATCTAATTCTATAAGATGAACTTTTTTACATTCTACAAATGAGTGAGATTATGCAGTATTTTTCTTACACTTGAAAACATTGTTGTATGTTATAAATGTATATCATTTTATATTTTAATTAAAATAAATTTGAAAAAAGAATAGACTCTACAGAAATATTTAAGTGATATTTGTCTCTCAGCATGTTTTTTGCACTTTCAATAATGCTATGGTTTGGATGTTTGTCCCCTTCAAAACTTGTGTTGAAATTTGATCCCTAAGATTGGATGTGGGACTTCATGGGTGGTGTTTGGGTCATGGCGGTGAATAGATTAATACCCTCCCTTGGGGATGAGTGAGTTCTAACTCTATGGTTCCCATGAGAGCTGGTTGTTAACAAGAGCCTGGCATCATCCCACCGCCACCACCTCTTGCTTCCGCTCTTGTCACGTGGTCTCTGTAGATGCCAACTCCCTTTCAACACCCACCACCAAGCCTGAGGTCCTCACCAGATGCATAATCTTGAACTTTTACAGACATCAGAATCATGAGTCAAATAAACCTTGTTTCTTTACAAATTACCCAGTTTCAGTCATCCTTTTATAACAATACAAAACAAACTGAGACAAATAACATATTAATAATCAGATACCCAGAGATTTTTCTTCTTTAGAAGAATAACACTGTCTTATTTACTGTGTAGTTTCTTCATTTAAGAGTAACATGTCAGGTGCCTTTCCACCAGGATGCCTATTTAAATGGCAATGGTATAAGAATCATAAGCAACTGAATGAAAGACCTCCACTCTAAGAAGGGATCTACCTTTTACCTTTTACCAGGTCACTATCTAACATTAGATATCTCTCCTTTAAACAAGCAAAAATATCCAGCTTTATTTAGGCCTCATAGAAAAAAGATTTAAAGTCAGCTAATGAAATGTCAAATCCTACATTTTTGTTGAAGGGGCAGTACAGAAAAGGAATAGGATAAAAGCCAGATGCTGGTTTGTGACCTCTAAAAATATTATGAGCAAATGAATATCCCAATTACAAGCAACATTACCATCATGGATTATAGTTGAAATTATAGCAGATAAACTTTCAGATGTTCATGCTTCTGTATGTGTGCTCTGTGACTTTTTGTGTCTGTAGAGCATGCATGCACACATGCACCATTGTCTCGGAATAGGTTGCAAAGGCAAGCATGGGTTCTTGTGGAAGGATTCCCTACACTGATTCCCCTCAGAAAGCAAATGGTTGTAGAATACCAAAAACCATATGCAAAACGGCAAGGAAAGAAGTCTTTTAATTATATTTAAATTGTAATTATAAATAGAAAATCGATTTCCTAAAGTGATCTGGTGCATTTTAAACGTATTTATTAACTCTCAATGACTTTTACATTGAATGTTCTCAGTTTATAAATCAAAAGATCATTTTTAGCTGCCAGTATTGTAAATTCCACCTGCAATCTATTAATCAAGCTATGTTCCTTTTCTCTGACATCATCAGCAGTAATAAAGATTCTGCAAATGGAACTCAGCTGACAGTGTTGTAGTTGATATATGAGACAAAAAGAATCCAGCCTGCTTTTTCATAACTGCGTTGGTTCAGCAGGAGGTAATGGTGTTAAAAACTTGCTTTCTATTACTGAGGAAGGTAGATATTGGGCCAAGACACCTAAGGAGAGAAAAGAGAGTTGAGTGAATCTTGGCAAAATTCACCATCTGGCATCAGCCATCCTTAGCGTTTGCTTCAGTGTATGTGGTCCCCTACCCATTAAATTGTATTTTGTTTCATTATAATGAAAGTGCAGATGGAAAGGCTGATAGGCAAAACAAAATCACAGGATTCCCCTCCAATGTGTAGATTCGTAACTCTTTATAATGGATTGTCACTTCTTTATTATAATTGAATAATCAACCAGCAGAAAATGTTCATTACATGGCTCAAGAGAATGGCCCAACCCAAATTCCCATGGAATGTCTACCAGGCAAGAATGTGTTATAAAAGAAAGGCAGGTAAAATGTGTACAGTTGGAAAATAGAATCACAGACTATTTTTAGGAAGCATCCAATTCAGCCTCTACATTACAGATATAAAGAAAATAAGACTGTTAGATGTTCCAAGTTCAAAAGCTGTGTAGTGAGAACATATCTGAATCTGAATTTTAAGACTTTTTTCCAATATTAATTTAGTCACACATTGTATTCATGTAAACCTGAATCTTAATCCTGACTGCACCATTTATTAGTTTTGCACTGTGAGCAATGTTTTTTTTTTTTCTTAGAGTTAATTTCCTCCTGTCTCAAGTGAACATAGCAATATGTAAATATAAAATTCATAAGGCTGTGTTGAGGGTTAAATAAGACTGCTTATTCAAAGTGCCAAAAATAATTCCTAAGACATCTTAGGTGCCAAATGAAGGTACTAAAATTAGTATACACCACCATTGTGGTGGTTAATTTTATGTGTCAACTTGGCACAGGCTATATTGCCCAGTTCTTTGGTCAAACACCAATCTACATGTTACTCTGAAGGTGTTTTGTAGAAGTAATTAACAATTACAGTCAATTGACTTTAAGCAAAAGGGATTACCCCTGACAATGTGAGTGAGTGAGCCTTATCCACTCAGTTGAAAGTTTAAAAGACAAATCTGAGACTTCCAGGAGAGGAAGCATTTCTGTCTCAAGACTGTTATGTAGTCATCCTGTCTGAGTTTATAGTCCAATATCCTGCCCTACAGATGTTGGGTGTGCATTTGCCAGCTACCACAATCACATGAACCAATTCATTAAAATAAATCTTAATTCTTCTCTTCCCTCTCTTTCTCCCCCTACCCCAATTATTTGTTTCTCTGAAGAACCTTGACTGACACAATTATAAAAATAATTTTTAAAAGAAGGAAGTTAATATCCCCTCATCCCAACATTTTATTAATCTGAGAACAATGTCTGACTCTGTACTCCCCCAACATGCTTTGATGTAATCATTTTATCCTTACTTCAATATACAAAATATCAGAGTTTTATCAGACATGGGCATTGCCGATCTTAATCCATGCTCTTAATTTGCAGATCAATAAACAATATCACCCCTCTTCTTAGAGAAAGAATTTCTCAGAGAGAGAACTCAGCCAGGTCTCCTAACTAGTTATTTAGTAGGTCACCACTTTCAAAGCATACCATTTAGTGCTTAGATTACTTACTCAATGACTTGACGTGACAATTTGAGTATGTACTATGTAGAATATGTCTTCTATATTTTAGCAAATGGGATGAAATAATATTTTCATACCCTTTAAACATCTGGATTATTTTGATCTCATGATAAACAGGAATAATTTTAAATAAGAATAGATAATTTAAAGAATAAAAGGCAACTGTACTAGATACCGTTGTCCCAGTTGCTTTTATCTCTCCTGCTTCCATTATTGTTTTTCCTGAGAAGAAATGCTGAACCATTAATGCTATTTCTGGATACTAACATTTATGATAGCAAAGAGATTTACAAAAATGAGTTATTTTCACTCTATATGTATCTTTTAAAATATTGTGGTCATTTCATTTATCCTCATGGACTTATTTTAAAATATGGCATATTTAGAAGTTGGAGATATTTTAAATTGGGGAATAGCATGAACTTGAGTTAGTAATCTTCACAAAGAAAAAAAGGCTATATTAAATTTACAAATACTTAGAAACCTGTGTTCCACCAGAGTCAGAGAATTACCTCATCCATCCACGAGCAGAACCCTTTCTGAGGCTGCCAAAATTTATCCAGCAGAATGAGGCGTCCCTTCTCTTGACCTCCGAGTTAGTGTCAGAGGAGGCCTAGAAGAGAATCAGAACTTTCACTACCACCCCAGCCTAATTGTAAGGAGGCCATATCTCCTTCTGTCACTTTCTGCTCTCTTCCCTTTCCTCTGTGTGTTAGTAGATGCCAAGTGAGGGCACTAATGGAAATATTCCTACTCTTCCCAGTCAAGGGTGTATCAGCAGAAACCAAGCGGGAGCCTGTACTTCTATTCCCATCTAGAAGAAAGGCGATTGCCTGACTCCCTCCTTCAGTAGAAGTGTAAGAAGAAGGCAGCTAAAACCAGCTTAAGATTCTCATAGCATAAAGCTCTTGATTATTAGGATGACAGGGCTATGGTTATATAGTGGGTGTAGGAAAGAGTATCATTGTCCAAGCAAGTCACGTGCAGCATCCCCAGCCTGGGAAAGGCATGGCAAGCAGGGTTTCAATAACTTTCAGAGATGAAGTCTTCATCCCACCTCAGGGAAGACACTGTGGCCAGCCCCAGGTAGGTACAGCTGAGGATAAGGAACATTTATGCCCAAATATGCAGGCATCAGTCTAAAATCACCCATCATACCAAGAACCAAGAATATTTCAGCTGGAATGGAAAAAGATAGTCAATAGACAGCAACACTGAGATGGTGGTAATGCTTAAATTATTCGACAAAAGTTAAAATAGCAGTTATTAAGATACTTCAATGAGCAATTGCAATAACCGAAATTTTCATAAACTTAATGGACGGGTTCAGAAGCAGAATGGAGGGGACAAAATAAAAATAGGACAGTAGAAATTACCTAATCCTAACAACCACATGAAAGTGACTGAAAAATAAAAAAGAAAAGAAAATGCCGGGCGCAGTGGCTCACGTCTGTAATCCTAGCACTTTGGGAGGCCGAGGTGGGCGGATCACGAGGTCAGGAGATCGAGACCATCCTGGCCAACACGGTGAAACCCTGTCTCTACTAAACATACAAAAATTAGCCGGGCGTGGTGGTGGGCGCCTGTAATCCCAGCTACTTGGAAGGCTGAGGCAGGAAAATCACTTGAACTTGGAGGCTGCAGTGAGCCGAAATCACCCCACTGCACTCCAACCTGGCCACAGAGCGAGACTCCATCTCAAAAAAGAAGAAAAGAAAGAAAAGAAAAGAACAGAAAAGAAAAGAAATCATCAGGGACCTGTGGGAAAATGAAAAATGTCATCAGAGTCTAGAAGGAGAGGAGAAAAAGGGCAGGGCTGCAAAAATACTCAACAAAGTAATGGTTTCTCAATAGACATAAACTTAAAGATTTGAGGAGCCAAGCAAACTCTGAATAAGATAAATCCTAAGAAATACACATCAGGATCCATCATAGTCAAACTGCTGAAAACAAAAGATAAAAAAGAATTCTAGAATATATAAAGAACTTTCAAAACTCAGCAGGAGACAAAACAAAAAATCCAATTAGAAAATGGACAAAAGCACAAAGCGACGCTTCTCCAAACCCTGAAAGCAGCAAGACAGAAATAACACCTTACTTATAAGGAAAAAAAAAAATTAAAATTACTGATGAGTTTTCATCTTAAACTATAGAGAACAGAAGGAGGTGACACACTATTTTCTTCAACTTTATCCTGGACACTTCAAAGTGCCATAGGAACATCAGGCAAGGAGGGAAATAACAGCTGGACAGGGGCTATTGACCCCGGTTATTAGAATGATAGGCCTATTGTTATACAGTGGGTGGAGGAAAGAAAATAATTGTCCAAGCAATTCAGGTGCAGCATCACCAGCCTGAGAAAGGCATGACAACCAGGGGTTCAATAACTCAGAGATAAGGTCTTTTTCCCATGTCAAGGAAGACACCATGGCCAGTCCCAGTAGGTACAGCTGAGGGTAAGGAACATGCATCTACCAAGCTGTAGGTTAGGGCAGGTGTGGATATGCTTATCAAGGCGAAAAGAAAGTCATAGGAATTAAAATGAAGAAGGGAAGGAAGGGCTAGAATGATGGATTTCCAAGGTTCGAGACTAGACTAGATTTTCGTTTTAGTAATGATTGTTTATTGTTTTTCCTCTGCTATGTTCTGGTCATACAGGGTTAAAAGAACAGGTTCTATACTGAATGATGAACCAAGAAATAGTTCTGCCAGTAAAGTGAAAGGGGACAATGCAGGAGGAATAGCAAAGATCACAACGAAGAGAGAAGTGCCTGGAAGCAGAAAGAAGGCTGCAGTGAGAGGAGGAGTCACATACATTGGCAGGTGGTCTCTCTCTCTCTGCCAGGGACTGTGAACCCTGCCATTTGCCATTAATTGCCTTTGCTGCTTAGGTTTGTTTGTGAATTTGGGGTCTTGGTGAAAACACATAATTTATTCTCCAGTATTTTTCTATTCAGACTTAGGAACTGATTCAATTATGGTCAGATTCTATGATGAACAATAATTATTGAAACCAATACATTAGCGTAAAAAAGAAAAGAAGGAAGGAGGAAAGAAAAGGAAAGAGATAAGAAGAAAGTGAGAACAAGAGGAAAGAGGGAGCCGGGTGCGGTGGCTCACACCGGTAATCCCAGCACTTTGGGAGGCTGAGGTGGGCAGATCACGAGATCAGGAGATCGAGACAATCCTGGCTAACACGGTGAAACCCCGTCTCTACTAAAAATACAAAAAATTATCCGGTGTGGTGGCAGATGCCTGTAGTTCCAGTTGCTCAGGAGGCTGAGGCAGGAGAATGGTGTGAATCTGGGAGGCAGAGTTGGCAGTGAGTCGACATCACGCCATTGCACTCCAGCTTGGGTGACAGAGCGAGACTCTGTTCCAAAAAAATAAAAATAAAAAGAGGAGAGAGGGAAAAAGGAATGGAGAAAGAAATAGGGGGAAAGAAAGAAAGAGGAAAAACTCTGAGAGAGTAAAGATATAGAAAACAATTTTCCATATAGAGGAACTGAGATAATGTATTAGTCTGTTCTCACATTGCTGATAAAGACATACCTGAGACTGGGTAATTTATAAAGAAAAAGAGATTTAATGGACTCACAGTTCCATGTGGCTGGGGAGGCCTCACAATCATGGCGGAAGGCAAAAGGCAACTCTTACATGACAGCAGACAAGAGAGAATGAAAAACTAAGTGAAAGGGGAAACCCCTTATAAAACCATCAGATCTCATAAGACTTATTTCTACCACAAGAACAGTATGGGGGAAACAGCCCCCATGATTCAATTGTCTCCAACTGGGTCCATCACACAACATGGAATTATGGGAGCTACAATTCAAAATGAAATTTGGGTGGAGACACAGCCAAACCATATCAGATGACAAGTATTTTTATCTTTGAATCCTTAAACATCTATTTTTGTGAACATTTAATACCCAATTAGAATAATCAGAAAACACAATCCTACTACATATGCCAGCACCTCAGAGATATTGTGGTTTTGGTTCCAGACCCCACCATAAATGAAACAAATAGTACAGTAAGGTGAGTCACACAATTTTTTTATTTCCCTGTACATATAAAATGTATTTATGTTTATATGATACTGTAAGTAAATGTGCAATAGCATTACATATATATATGTGTGTATAGTAATTTTAAAATACTTTATTGCTAATAAATGCAAAGAGCAAACAATTGGAGCTTTCAACAAGTCATAATGTTTTGGCTGGTGGAGGGATGGTCTTGCCCTGAGATGGATGGATGGCTGCTCACTGATCAGATTGGAGTGACTGTGGCAAATAAGATAATAATGAAGTTTGCTGCATAAATTGACTGTTCACTTCATGAAAGATGGATCTGTAGCATGTGATGCTGTTTGGTAGCATTTTACTCATAGTAGAACTTCTTTCAAAGTTGGGGTCAATCCTCTTAAACCCTGCTGCTGCTTTATTAATTAGATTTATGTAATATTCTAAATCTTTTGTTGTCATTTCAACAATGTTCATGGCATCTTCATAAGTGGATTAACCACGTTCTTTGCTCATCCATAAGAAGTAACTCCTCACTAAGAAAGTTTGATCATAAGACTGTGGCATTCAGTCATATCTTCAGAGGCTCCACTTCTAATTCTTGTTTTCTTGCTATTCCATTACATCCATAGTTACTTCCTGCACTGAAGTCTTGAACCCTCCAAAGTCATTAATGAGGGTTGGAATCAACTTCTTCCAACCTCCTATATATTGATAGTCTGACCTCCTCCCATTAATCACAAATGTTGCTAATGGCATCTAGAAAGATTTATCCTTCCCAGAAGTTTTCAATTTACTTTACTCAGATCCATCAGAAGAATCGCTGTTGATGGAGCAATAGCCTTATCAATGTATTTCTTAAATAATAAGACATGCAAGTCACAATTACTCCTTGGTCTATGTGCTGCAGAATAGATGTTATGTTAACAGGCATGAAAACAACATTAATATTCTTGTACATCTCCATCAGAGCTCTTAGGTGAATAGGTGTCTTGTCAATGAACAGTAATGTTTTGAAAGGAATCTTCTTTTTGAGCATGGGGTCTCAACAATGCTCAAATATTTGAAGCATTTAAGAAAAAATGCTTAAAATATTTGTTCCAATTATAGAGCATAGGTAGACTGACCATGAATCTTAAGGTCACCAGAATTTTCAGAATGGTAAATGAGCACTGGGTCTTCAGCCTAAAGTCACCAGCTGCATTATGCCCTAATGAGAGAGTCTGCCTGTCTTTGATGATTTGAAGCCAGGCATTGACTTCTCTTCTCTAGCTATGAAAGTCCTAGATGGCATCTTTTTTTTCTTTTAATAGAAAGTTGTTTTGTCTACATTGAAATCTGTCGTTTTGTGTAGCCACCTTTATCAGTGATCTTACTAGATATTCTAGATAACTTGCTGCAGCTTCTTCACCAGCAGCTGATGCTTTACCTTGCACTTTTATGTTATAGAGATGACTTCTTTCCCTAAATCTTACAAATCAACATCTACTATCTTCAGACTTTTCCTCTGCAGCTTTCTCAGCTCTCTCAGCCTTCATAGAATTGAAAAGAGTTAGGAGCTTTCTCTGGATTAACCTTTGGATTAAGGGAACGATTTGGCTGATTTGATCTTCTATTCAGACCATTAAAACTTTCTCCATATCAGCAATAAGGTTATTGCACTGTTAGGCAAAAAAGGCCTAGCTTTTGGCCTATCTCAGCTTGCGAAAAAGGTCTAGCTTTTGGCCTATCTCAGCTTTCAAGGTACTTTCCTCACTAAGCTTAATCTTTTCTGGTTTTTGATTCAACGTGAGAGAAGGGTGACCCTTTCTTTCACTTGAGCACTTAGAGGCTGTTGCAGGGTTATTAGTTGGCCTAATTTCAATATTGTTGCATCTAAGAGAATAAGAAGGCCTAAGGAGGAGAGATGAGGGAATGACTGGTGGAGCAGTCAGACCCACACAACATTTATCCATTAATTTTGCTATTTTATATGGGTGCCATTTGGGCACCCCAAAGCAATTACAACAGTAACATCAAAAATCACTGATCACAGATTACCATAACAGATGTAATATTAATGGAAAAGTTTAAAATATGGTGAGAATAACCAAAATGTAATACACAGAACAGAAGCAAACACAGGCTGTTGGAAAAATGGCACCATTAGACTCGCTGGAGGCAAGGATGTCATAAACCTTCAATTTGCAAAATACACAGTATCTGTGAAGTGCAATAAAACTAAGCTCAATAAAATGAGGTGTGCCCGTAGATCATTTCATAAAGATTTCTGAGTGAATACTGTGGCTAAACTTAAATAGAGAAAACAGCCTTGGCTGTGACTTCCATCTAACGTACTACCCAGCTGCCAGAGAGAAACCAGATATTTTTATATAGACATTGACGATTACAAAGGTTAAGAAGGTATGTGTTACTTAGTTCTACCCTGAAGAGTCTTTCACATCTACAAAGAGAGATTATGCCGTGTTGCTAATTTTGAAGTCTTTCCCCAAGGAAAATGAAGCTAATATAAAATAAACTGAGAAAATAAACTTAGAATTTTCTGTAGAGTTAACAGACATGTTATATTCTGTAATGATGGGACCCTGGCAAAAACGTTTTAGAGGCGTGGAAAGGGTTGAGGGAAAAGTTCTCTATGTGTCTAATCATTGCCTACTTTGAATCTAGAAGCACACGAAGGCAAAGATAACATGACAAGCAGCTGAAGGTCAGGAGGCCAAGTGCGTGTGCCAAACACACTTTCACCTACAAAGGATATTCCCCCAGGAAGGGGAAGAAGCGGTATGATATGCCCATATACAAACTCCATGGAATGAGGTCAGAAAGGGTGGATGCTCTGTTGGAGACTGTCCTCAGAAAACATGCTTCCCTTTGGCCAGCTGACATTTCCTACCAGCTTTCAGCAGGAGAAAAAAAGAGGCAAACATTTTCAGGAGCGGTGGGATGGAGGATTGTGGAGGGGGTTAGAACATCGGGGTAGGATGTGTGCAAAATGCAGCTCTAGAGGGTGAAAATAACTGCAGCCTGCCTGTGAGAAAGAGAGGGCTGAGGGCTTGATTTTGGGAGAAGTGATAGAAAGACTGCTGGCTAGTGAAGAAAGTGTTAAGACTATGCTGGGATAAGGAGTTTGGACTTGAAATAATAAGTACTGAGATTGCTATTAGGAGGAAATAGAAAACATATGTGAGAGCACTTTGTCAGTGGAAAGACTGTATGCTAATGTGAGGCATTATGACAAGAGTTATTCTCATCCACGGCAGGTTCCTGGGCAGGGGAGTGACATGATAAAAGCTCCGCTTTAGGAGAGTAGTGTGGGGATAATGTGCAGAAAGGCCTGTAGAGGAGAGAGAGGGAGAGGCAAGGGGCTCTGCAGGCCTCTGCTGACGCCAGCGCCAGCGGAACTGAGACTTTCAAAGTATTCCTTGAAAAGTGAATGTCCTCCTCTGTCTCCTTTCCCTCCCCACCATGCCATGAGGAAAGCCTCCTTTTTGCCTGAAGGCAATTAGATCCTGTTTCAGTGTTTTAGGCAAAGACAGAGTGGTAAAGGGTGAGGAATTTCACAAGTGCTGGCCATAGTAGACATCTATCTGTGCAGCTACTTCTGTATTTGACTGAGTGCATCTATCACTTCCTCCTTCTCTTGTCATTCAAGAGAGATGGGTGTCACAGTGGTAACACAGATCTGTTTGCGGTTCTACAAAGAGAAACTGAATTAGAGCAGAAGCTGGACCTCTGATTCTCGCTTACTCATGACTTGGGGGCTCCTAAATACACACCTTATACGACTAATCCAATAAAAGGTGAACTCAGCATCTTGTTTCTGCTTCTTCGAAAATTAAGCTTCTAGGCCGGGTGTGGTGGCTCACACCTGTAATCCCAGCACTTCGGGAGGCCGAAGTGGGCAGATCACTGGAGGTCAGGAGTTCCAGACTAGCCTGGCCAACATGGCGAAACCCTGTCTCTACTAAAAACACAAAAATTAGTGGGGCGTGGTGGTGTGTGCCTGAAATCCTAGCTACTCAGGAAGCTTAGGCAAGAGAATTGCTTGAACCCAGTAGGCGGAGGTTGCAGTGAGCCGAGATCGCGCCACTGCACTTCACCCTGGGCAAGAGAGCAAGACTCTCTGTCTCAAAAAAAAGTAAGCTTCTAAACCAAACCCCTTGTAATAAATTTTAATACCTCATTAACAACAACAACCACCACCAAATGAAAAAAAAATGCATTTTTTAAACAAGGTAAGTCCTTAGGGATGGAAAAAGACCTGAGGTATATAGAAAGGAGAACACATTGCTTAGAATAAAGGGTCAAGATGGATAATACAAAACTTCAATTTAGAGAGAAAAATGAGTGTCCTACAGGCTGAGTGATGGATTGCTGGTAACAAAATTAGAAATCAATATGCTATATAGAAATTAGTCAGTGTAAGACCAATAGCAAAATACAGTAATCATTTTTAGAGATGAGATTGAGAATAAAAACAGAAGTATTTGGATCAAAGTGAAAGTTGCCATGCATTTGTCAAGGGAAAAAAAGCAAAGACTGTCAAAATATCATAGCCTTTTCTTTCTCCTTCTTTCTGGGAAAGTTTAAATAAACAAAAAGCCTCCAAGCAATCAAACTTTATAAGTGGGTCAGAGAAGAACCCCACTAAGAGTAACATTTGCTGGTAAGCAATGGTATTTGCACACATCATTTGGTATTTACGTAATTGCAATTGGCAACTTTTTGTAGGCTGTCTTGGAATGCTAGTCTGATTATCAGTATGTTCATTATTATCACCATGCTTGCTGGGAAGCTAGGAAGAGTGGCTGATGAGGTCTGAGCCTTTTAATGTAGAGCCTTTCAAAACACATGCGTGTGAAGGAATGTGAGTACACACACACAGAAACACACACCCAACTACTCACCCTGACTTTACTCAAGGAAAGTATGTAAAAGACATTAGCTTCCAGACTTTCTTACTTTGCAGTGCCCCACGGTGAAGTGCTTTATAACTTACCATCATTATATTTATTTATGAAATAGCAAAAATGAATAAGAAACCCTAAGATTCCTTACTGTAACCATGGGGATGTTGTAGGGCTAGGGAACTGTGCACTTCCGTTATAGAAAGCAAGAAAATGTGCTCAAGATCAAAAGGAAGGCAAAGATAAAGAGAAATAATTAATCACCTTATAGTGAAAGAAAAGACGCATGCTGGAGCGTAAAACATGCATGTGCTTCAGATCACATCTTATCATTTATAGATCTTAAGAGGGAGCAGTTGTTTTGTTCTGACAGTGCTCTTGTTCTTTCTGTCCTGTATTCAGGACAACGTGGTTTAGGTAGACAAAATGATGAGCCTAGGGCATGTGGATAAGGCCTTATTGTACACGAAGCTCAATCTGTGTCATCCTGGGTGGAAGAATCCTCTAAAAAGAAATAAATATGTCCAGTTCAAGGTCATAATGGCCCTCTCGATTATTCATGTATGTGATAGGAGTAATTTGAATGTAAAGATAGGGCTTAATATATACAATTGCCATTATTGTATATATATAATTGTATATATTAATCTTTTCATCCCCATACTAATAATTTATACTCATAAATAGTTTATACTCATAGTTTATACTCATAAATAAGTATGAAGAAAAAAGATTTAATAATGTGTAATGGCCTTCTGACTCACTTGGGCAGTCTATTGACATTTAGGGAGGTAGATGAGGACCAATAGGTAAGAGAAAAACAGAAACTGTATAGGAGGTGATGAACCTATGTAGGGTGGTATGGAAGAGGGGATAAGTCTTCAAGGGAACCAGTGACATTATTAGTTGACAAAGTCAAGCCAGTTTTTCTTAAAAAGGAAGTATGGGAAGTAGACATGGAATTTCCCCAGTAGAGATGAAAACATTGGGAATGATGTTTAAAGAAAGAGAGAGAGAGAGAGAGAGAGAGAGAGAGAGATGTTGGGTAAAATATAGTGAAGGTGGAACAGCACTGGGTCCACAGAGAGAAGAACAGCATGAAAGCTGGCGAAGTGTTCCATGTCTGCTGTGACAACACAGCTTACTACAAATGAATAGTCTTGCATTCAAGGCCACTCTGTAGCCTGAAATATAAAGAAAGGAATGCTCTCCTGCTGTGTACTTTCTAATAAAGTATTTGGGGGCCTTCCTAGCTCAACCTATGTGCTTTTGTTGCAATTAGAGTCTAATATGTAGTTTGAGAAATGTGCATGTTTTAAAACATTTTTAGGGTTTTTATTTTATATTCTGAAAATGGTTATGTTTTATAATAGTTCTCTTTTTTTCCCCCAACAGATTCCCTAACAAAATGGACACATTAACTTTACACTATGGCATAGTTACAGATTATATTTTAATATCAGACAGCTGTTTTTGTCTTATTTATAGATCCAAAGAGGGCAGTAGGAAAGAATGCAAATGGCTCTGTAAGCCAGTCCCCAAATGCTGTAAAGGTGCTCAGAGCACAAGGCTCTTTGTGGATGTGTGTGAATCAATATCATTTCTAAACATTAAAGATAAACTGAATTTAAGGATAATGAAAACCTTGCATTTTTAGTTATGGTAACGCCTCACTTTTTTAGAGACCTCTATTTACAACTTCAAATGTTTAGAATACAGTCAATTAACCAGTAGTGAGCAAGAAAGACATCACAAGATCTCTGGGATGTTATTAAAGTAATTAAAGTTCACTTAATTTTGGTGAGAGCATGCATTTATATAACTGCTGGAAAAAGAATTTGGCTACATGTATCTAGAACCTAAATTTTTTATAATCTTAGAATTTGATTGCACAACTGCAAACCCACGTCAAAGTTTCCATTGGAATAAGAAGATTTTCATAGAATTATAGATCAAAATGGAAATGAAATACCAACATTATGTGAAACAAACAGAAAATGTTCAACAAACCATGACGTAGTCACATTAGGAAGTTTATGCAGAAATAAAAGTTGTCTTTGAAAATAATTTATTGACAGGGAAAAATATTCAGATTTAAATGATAAGTGAAAAAAAGCAGGATACAAGCTGTGGCATTAAAAATAATATTAATAATAATGATAATCATTCTAATAGTATTAATATTAAAACATATATAATAGAAAACATACTAAAAAGTGGAATTATTTCTGGCAGCTGAGATTAAGGTTCATGTATTTATTCTGCATATTTAAACTCATGTGCATTTTATAATTTTAAAAATAATGAACATATGCTAATTTTATAGTCAGAAAAAAATGACAGAGAACAAACAAATAACTTTTATAAAATGCAAGCTCATATACTTTACTTTCGAATGATCTCTCATAGCCAGCAGATTCTTATTTTAAACATTTAATGATTGGATTTCAAGCTAACAGCAAATTGGTAGCAGAAACTTAAAAGGAGGGATGATGAGGAACTACTATAAAGAGACACAGTGACAAAAATATGAAAAGTAACTGACAGCTTGCAACCCATGAGAGAAACAGGAATATTATGGGAAAATGTGCAAGTCTTCTAAAATCATAGCATACTGAGGCCATTTTAAGTAAAGACTAATGAGCTACCAATCCCAACAGCCTTTCAGAAAATCAATAAAATATGAAAGAAAAGGTCTTTGCTAAAAATTAAAGTAACTTCATTTTAGTTCCTGGTCCTGACATTTCCTAGCATGTGATTTTTAAGAAATGTATGCAATATCTTTAAGACTCAGAATTCTCAGCTTCTAAATGGAAAAAAAAGCAAGTTTTTAAAATTAGTTTGTATGTCTTTTTCACAATCCACTGAGGTAATGTAAAAGTGTTTCAAAAATCCCTTTTGTATGTTTGGACTGCTAATAGTATGTGGTATATTATATTATGCTTATATTAATATTATATTAATGCTAATAAGTCCAAATTAATAAACATTAAAAATTTTTTTTCTGTGTAGTCTAACAGAAATAGGTATACATATATATATTTGTATTTCTAAAGTGTATATATACATATATACACATATATGTATATATGCGTGTGTGTGTATATATATACACACACTTGCAAATAAATTACAATGAATATATTTTGTTCATCTCTGGAACGAACGTCTCTTGTTTGGGGAGATACTGTGGCATGATGGAATGACTTGGCGTTTGGGGCCAGGCAGATTTGGCTCAGGTCCTGGGCTATTTTACCACTTAGCTAAATGGCCTTAAGTAGGTTTATTCTCTCTGAGTTTTAGTGTCTTCATCTGACATGTGCTGAACACACGAAATAGTAGTCAATGCTCAGTATCTAGTAATTATTTCATTTGTTAAAATAGTAAGAGTCAGTCATCTTGAAAAAATTATTAGGTGGAACTGTTTGATCTCAGAGAATTTTGGATAATAAGGTGCATCTGCATTTCAAAATTCTATATGATCAACCTGAGGATGTATTACCTGTCATTTCAGGTAATAAAATATTACCTCATTTGCTAGACAATAACTAGATAATGCCTCTGCCTCTGAGTGCACTGTGGTAATAACTGCTCTGGGAAAAACCTTGTCATTGAGGAGATTGAAACTATTGGTTAAATTACATTTGAGACTATTTGTAAATCACAATTATTCATTCATAATCAGGTGCCAATCGAGCTGTTAATGGCTTTATTATCACGGTTTTAAAAAATGCTGCGTCTTCAAGTTGGAGAAGAGAACGAGGAATAGTCAAGTAAATCTGAATATTCATACCCCTCGTTAAAATCAAGCACAGGAAACATCTTATAAATTTAATAGTACTAATATTGCCTGTTTGGCATGCAGATTTTCTTGAATTTTTACAATATAAAAATATTGCTTAGAAAAAATGCATTATAAAGTTATGAATATCTGTGGAAGACATATTTCATGATGTTGCAAATTCTAAGCTAGCAAAACACAGTATAAAAGGGAAATAGACTGGGGATAAAAACATCTGCTTCTGTTAAGTTACACAGATGGTTCTCCAGGAAATCTCTTTTTTGAGATTGATTTAAACCAGTTCTCCCAGCATACTATGTGTGTGATGGGTCAATATTTTCTTTTTATTTTTCTAATTTCTTTTGGGGACAATAAGTCTGCTTTAGGATTCTGGAGTTGGAAAAGCCACTTTGCAAAAACTCTAAATGTGATTTTCTATTCTCTTATTTAACCATTGATTTTTGTTTTCAAAGTCATATTAGTTGTGGATATCACAAAACAATTTTCCACATAGTAGAATTCTTCACTTTGAACTCAGGGAAATACTGGGTTTAATTGTGTACTTGGCTTAAGGATTTCTAGCTTCCTCAGAAGTCACTGCAGTCTCGCCAGTCTTCAGGTATGCCTCTCTACCTTGCCATCTGTGGCATACGGCCTTGAAATCAGCCTCCAGTGACCCCCTCTTGCTGGTAATCATGCCCTTGTATTATACCCTCCTTTTGAGTAGGTGCTACACCTAGTAACTTGCTTATAACAAATAGGATCGTGGCAGAAGTGATGGCATGTCACTGACAAAATTGGGTTATAAAAAACTGTGCTTCCATCTTGGTATTATTCACTCTGAGGAAGCCAGATGGCATGTTGTGAGAATGTTCAGGAAGCCTGTGGATAGACCTATGTATTGTGGGATCTGGCCAGCAGCCCACAAAGCAACGGGGCTCTTTCTTTGTTCCCAGGTGGATCGGCAGGTTGAGAAATAATAGACACACACAAGATAGTGAAAACTGGGTCCAGGTGGGTCACTGCCTTCTGATCCCACAATGCCGCCAATGCACTGGATATACCAGCATTTATTACTCAGTTTAGTGAGGGGGGGGTAGGTTAGTGAGGGATTTAGGGTCATTTGATTATGAGGTGAGATGGTCACATGGGGATGAAGTAATTCTTTAACATAACATCTGTATGCAGAAGTACAGTATACAGAGATAAGAATTTACAATGTAGTTTGTGCATCAGTAATTTCTAACAAAGCCTTAAAACAGAAACACAGTCTTTCCATAACTTATGATTAGTAAGATATTAATCAGCAATAACAGTTGCAGCAAAAGCTGGTTACAAAGAATCTATAGAAACTGGACGTGAAGTTAGACAACTGGTTAGACCAGAAATTCTCAGAAGAGAGTATGTTTTAACCCTAAAGAGGCCTGGAAGAGCCATGGCAAGATGAGGGTGTTTATAGCCCTGTCTTATCCATATGAACAGGCGTCCCTCATGCATCCGTTTATAGGCTCTCCACGAGGGTCGCATTCCATTCCCAGGGCTATGAACATCTGCTTTTCTGGGATAGGAATCTTGGTGATGTGAAACCTCCCTGACTGCATGTCTGTTCATAGGCTCTCTGCAGGCGGAAGCACATCACACGCTGTTGGCTCATTCTGGCAGTCCAACCTGGCATTGTCTTTACACAATCCTGCAGGCAACTTTGTATTTACAGTAATCAGGAGCATTTCATCTTTTATTCCATAGCAATAGTTTCAGGGGGTCTCCCTACACCTATGTGTCCCAAACATCAATGGAGAAATGAATTCTGCAAAAAACTATGTGAATGGCATTAGAAACTGTCCTCTGCCCTGGTTGAGCCTTGAGGAGACTGCAGACAGCTTGACTGCAACTTCATGACAGACTCAGAGCTATACATGCCCAGTGAAACCGTGTGCATGTTCTTGACCTTCAGAAACAGTGTAAGATGATAAATATTTGTTGTTTTAAAATGCTAAGTTTTGGGGTATTTTACTATTGTCCTCCTCTATTTCTTTATTAAAATGGTAATAATAATAGCTCTTGCAAGGGGGTGTTGTGAGTATTAAAATATGATAATGTATATAGACTGCTTCTTTGCAAAGCACTTTTCAAATTGCACTGTTGGTTAAAAATTTTAGTCCAGTAAAAGGTGTATCTTTTTTCAGAATAAAATCAATTTGAAAAATAAGCTATTCACATTTTGGTTATGATGAAAGTACAATTTTGAGAGCTATTTAAATTAGAATTTTACATACAACAGAGCCTCATATGGGAACAATTATTCATATATATATATATACAGTATTGCTAAATATGGGTATATTAGTTATACACATAGGGATATGTTTTTAAGAAAATGTAGTTATAAAATAACAGGCAAGAGGAACCTGATGAATTTATATTGTTAACAACGAACTCCAGCTAAACCAGAGAAAGAATCATATGAACCCCAGATGTTCTTTCAGCTGGTGAAAAAAAGAAAGACAAGCAGAGTGTACTTTATTTGGACTTATCTGGAGTCATACTTGCCCTCCTGACCTCACAACATTGTTGTGAGAGACTAATGAGATAATGCAAATAGTCAATGGTCAAACCAAATATCAATTCATTTAATAGAGGAATTAATAGGAATTTATTGAAGGTCTTCTCATTTCTACTTTGGTTATGTTGAGCTGTACCATAATTAAGACAAGAGGCTTTATAAAGGATGATAATGATGGTGATTATAATGGATTCCTTAAGGTTTGAGATGGGGCAGGAAGCCAGAAAAATCTGCTTTCAGTGAAGCAGGATATTTTCCATTCCTATTGACCTGGGGATAACGTCACACCTTCCCAATCACTGAAGGTGCTGTTCAGAAAAAACACTTGACAGACACTTGGGAGTGAATATGGAGAGCCTTGGTAGTCGGACATGTGAGGTTATGCCATGGAGAGTCAATGAAATGGGACAAGATCATCAATCAGTATCATGTTTAGGTTTTATCTCAAAGGTGACTTAGAATAGTATCAAATCTGTAGCAACCTCTAAATATGCCCTTAGAAATTAAAAAATATATAGCATTAAATAATTTTTGATAGCAAGGCTAGAAATTTTTGCAACCAGTCATGCTGTCAAGAGGGTGTGACTGAACACCAAGTAGAGTTTATTTACATTAACAATGATATGTATACATATATATATACTGCCTCATTCAAGAGGAGATATTCTAGTTTACATGTATAGATGAAAATAACCCAGGGTGTCTAATTTTTTAAATCCAAAACACTTACATATTTAAAACTTTGGATTTTTCTTTTCAAATTTCAGGAAGTAATACATGCATGTGCCAGAAATTATGTACAAATATGAAGACTTTGGGGAAACCCTGTGGTCAAACATATCAGTATTTCTGCAGTGCAACTTATGATGATGTAAAGAAATACTGTAGGAGTTTATTTGTATAGTAATACACTTGCATATGAAATACAGGGAAAACAAAGACTATCCACATTCTAGTACTTCTTATTTCATTGCAAAACATTTTGTTAAAATTCAACCTAGTAAAGTTCAAATGTAAGCCAAATATCTATACATATTAAAGCATTTGGTTGCCACTGAGTCTTGAATAGGTGGATACATCATAATGATATTAGCATTGCCAGCATGTTGTATTTGGGCATTTGATGATAGATTAACTTTATGATTCTTAAGTGATAATGCATCAGTTGAGAATGGAATTTATCACTAAATGAGTTTGAGCACTAGATTTAGGTAAGAAAATATTAGTTTTTACAGCTTTTCTGATTGAGGTCTGAGGATGAGATGAAAAATTATGTAGATACTATGTAATTAGATAAAAAAACATTTTATAATTTCACTTTAGATCACCGGTACATAAACAGTTAAACTAAGTAATTAGATTTTTTGGACTGTTTTACTTATTAATGAAATAGTC
Organism: Macaca mulatta; assembly: GCF_049350105.2. Taxonomy (NCBI): domain Eukaryota; kingdom Metazoa; phylum Chordata; class Mammalia; order Primates; family Cercopithecidae; genus Macaca; species Macaca mulatta. The sequence continues at coordinate 185,259,322 of NC_133408.1, forward strand.
ATAGGGATATGCAATTTGTCACATTCTCTTTAATTTTCTATCATTATTTTAACTGAGCAAAACTCCTGCACATGTGGATCAGAGTAGCTATGGATAAAATTAGATTTTGATATTTAATTATTTTCAGTAATCAGCATGGCTCAAACATCTGGAAAAATTACAATTTCTTTATGTTTATATGTAATGGGTTTATGTATGAGAATAAATGTTTATAATTAATTCACATGGATGTTTCTATCATAGGATATATTTATACCTACAGATATAAATGTAAAAAATATATATATGTTAATTAAACAAACACACATCAAGCATATACCAAAGTCCTAAAAGGAACTATGATCAATAAATGAAAATAAAATTGGTATATCTTGAAGTGTGCCATTAGGGTTGTTTAGTTGATATCAGAAGAAAGATGGCTACACATATGGATATTTGAGTAGTTTGATTGGGATTACATTTAGCTAACTACTGACATAATGATTCTCTTGTTATTTAAAAAAAATCAGGCCTGCATAGTGACTCATGCCTATAATCCCAGCACCGTGGGAGGCTGAGGCAGGTAGATCACTTGAGGTCAGGAGTTCAAGACCAGCCTGGCCAACATGGTGAAACCACACCTCTACTCAAAATACAAAAATTAGCTGGGCATGGTGGCAGGCGCCTGTAATCCCAGTTACTCAGGAGGCTGAGGCAGGAGAATCGCTTGAACCTGGGAGGCAGAGGTTGCCATCAGCCAGGATCAAGCCATTATACTCCAGCCTGGGTGACAGAGTGAGACTAGGTCTCAAAAACAAAAAACAAAAAACAAGAAAACAAGCAAAAACACCCAATATTATTTGTGATTCTATTCATAAAATAAAAATAGGGTTTAATATTAAAAATTTTTATTTGTTTAAAAAACCTGTGATATCTGCCATATGCCATACTCTTCACCTGTGGAAGTGTCCTAGTCTCTGAAAATTGGTTCCAAAATTAGAACTATTGAGACCTTGTATTCCTAGCACCTGTAACAAATTTCAAAACTGAGAAGAATGAAGAATTCAAATGTCTCATCTAAACCAAATGCAACTGGTTTGAAATTAATTATTGCATCTTCTTAATAAAACTAATCTCAATAATTTCCTAAGGTTTTATAAAATGTTAAGTAGTTTTAGCTCTTATTGGGATGATGGAAAAATTTAATTCAAAGGTTACCAAATTTAGAGAGGAATTTGAAAAAACTGACAAGTGCTTACCTCCTTATTTTAATAAAAAAAAAAAATCTTAATCAGAGAAACCACATGCATGATAGATCTCTTTGAACTGTGTCTAGAGCCAGAACTTTTCTAAAGGTAAGGAAAAAGCCATTAATTAGCTTTACGAATTTTATGTGAGATTTGATTAAGTAAAAGAGAAATTGAAAGAATACACATATTTGCTGCATAAAGCTGCCTTTCATTTATAAACTCACTTGTTGTATTCAACAAGGCCCTCCTGGTTCCTCCAAAAGCAAAACTTCCCTATTCTCCATAGGTACAGGCCTCTCATTTCTGTTCACCTTATCTAGACTAAACACACTGACTGAATGTGTTTACGTCGTCTCAGAAAGGTTGTCAAAGTTATTAGGGTTTATATAACATAGCAGTTTTGGCAAACTCACCATGAATCTACTTAGCAGAGGAAGTGGAGTAAGGGATCCAGTTCTACTAACCATGAATCCAATTAGTAGAGGAAGAGGAGTAACAGATAATGTTTAAAAAAGATGGAATTTGGGATTAGACAGTTTTTCACTGAATCTCTGCTCTCCATTGTGACACTGGGAAAAATAGTTAATTTCTTTATGTCTTGATTTTCTCAGCTGCAAAATGGGGCTAATAGTACTCCCTTTATACACTCATTTTGAGTATTAAGTGGGATAATATAAAATACTCAGCAAAATACCTGGAATAGTTAGGTGTTTAATGAATAGTAGTTATTTTTATTGCAATAATAAATACAGTAGTCCTCAATGCAGGGCTCTCAAGAGGTTTTCTGGTAGTCATTGAAGTTATAGAAAATGGGGACCGAAGTTGAAAAGTTTATCTATAATACAGGGCAGAGGGTATGTGTGTCTTACTGCAGCCTGGCTACTACCAAATACCATCCACTGGGTGACTAATAAACAACATAAATCTATTTCTCACACTTTGGAGGCTGGCAAGTCCAAAATAAAAGTGCCAGCAGACTCGTTGTCTTGTGAGAGCACGCTTTTTCATAGACGGCACATTCTCATTGTGTCCTTACGTGGCAGAAGGGGACGAGTTAGCTCTCTGGGGTCTCCTTTATTTTTTATTGATTGATTGATTGATTGATTGATGAAGTGGAGTTTTGCTCTTGTTGCCCAGGCTGGAGTGCAATGGCACGATCTCAGTTCACTGCAGCCTCCACCTCTCAGGTTCAAACAATTCTCCTGCCTCAGCCTCCCGAGCAGCTGGGATTACATGTGCCCACCACCACACCTGGCTAATTTTTGTATTTTTAGTAGAGACGGGGTTTCACCATGTTGGCTAGACTGGCCTTGAACTCCTGACCTCGTGATCCTCCCGCCTTGGCCTCCCAAAGAGCTAGGATTACAGGCGTGAGTCACCGCGCCCGGCCTCTGGGGCTCCTTTGTAAAGGCACTAATCCCATTCATGAAGGCTCTGCCCTCATGACCTCACCGCCCAAAGACCTCACCTCCTAATATCATCGCCCTGGGGGTTAGGATTTCGATACATGAATTTTGTAAGGACAAAAACATTCAGATTGTAGCACCGTGCAAATAAGCAGATAACAGGACGATATTACGATTATGGATGATCTGTTTGACAACAACATCATTATTAATTCGTGTTTCTGGTCATGGAGCCGCATCCTTCACAGTGAACATCACTGGAGGCAGGGGCTGGCGATGAGGAGCACTGGAGCAGGCTTCTCTAGAGGAGGGAAAGAAATGCTGAGCCTTATGGGGATTGGCCCCTTGGTTTCCTGTCACTGAAAACTTTCTATCCTTTTTAAGACATTCAAAACAACTAAAGTCATAGCGATCTAATGCTGTGTTGGCTTCTCAGTATCAAATCTTCGATAAACTTGGGAAAGTAAGTTTGTTCTTTTCCAATTCAAGAGAACAGAGCCATCTATAGGCAAAGTGCCAAAATGGACAGTTGGCAATCTTGTTCTTTTGCTCCTTCCTCTTCCACCCATGTGTATTTCTAGACATGGTATAGATACATTTTTGCAGATGAGATGAGACATTTTTTGTTTTTTAATGGAAATACCTAGAAGTTAAATACCAGTTACAACAAACCATCTTTTGTCTTCAGAGTATCTGTTATTCCCCCATACCATATCCTCCAAAGAGCATCTACAACAGCACGTCTGTCTGCCTCAGAAATGCGGTCATAGGGGTGATGGGATGGGAAAAGGTTGTATTATATAATCAATTAATTTACTCACCTATTACTGACTGGAAATAAGTATAGTTGAAACAAAATGAGATTGGGAGAAACTTGGATTGATAAGTAAACATTATCGTAAGCACTTGGTGCTGTTCCTCAGGATTTAAGGAAAAGTTGCCTAGGAATTTTGTGGCAAATAAATTTGGGAATCTATTTTTATCTACTTGGGTGCTGCTTCCAACATTCGGCTGATGCGCTACGAGTTCTGCCAAATTGTTTAGGCAGCATCTGTCCTTAGAAAATGAAGTCAGTGGTTAGATGGCACTTAGTCTGACCTCACTGGTTAAAACTGAATTGATGAAACTCAATTTCACGTTGTCCTCTGGTGTTTTTCTAAAATAGCAAATAATTGATTTTTGCACTAGAAACATACTGTTTGGGGCTTCAATATGACTACTGACGAGCAGACAAGCAACAGTAAGATGAAGTTTTTATTACACGTGTGATGCCCAACACTTCAAATTTTAGCTGTTTCAAGTTTCAGGATGAGATAATAGATTTTTCTTAAGTTGTATCATGATTGGGTGAGATAATTTATAGAGACAGAAAGAGTAGTTCAATAATTGGATGAGAGATAATCAAAGGGCATAGAAAATAATAGTAGAGGAAGAAAATAAGAGATTAAATGAATGTTTTCAAAAATCAAAGTTGAAGATAATGGAGACATAAATAGAATAAAAGTGCATGTGCAGTGGATTTATGAGAAATTATTTGCCTACTATTCAAAAAGATTATTTGCCATCCAAATTAATTTGGCTATTTTTCCTATGGTCAAAATAAATTAAACTTTTTGAAAAAAAGCTGAGGCTGATCTGTGACAAAGAAGATCCAAATGGCTTGTGGGACTTAATCCCTGATCGGCTTGAGCTACAATGTCACAAAGCAGATGACTGAATAGTTTTTGCTTTTGTTCAGATACATGCTATGTTTTAGAACAAACCTGGGTTTTCGGAGAAGGTCTCCCCCAAACTAACAAACTTCATTTTATATTTATCAGTAACTGAAGACTTAAAGTTGTATCATTCCCAAAGGGAAATCAATGAGGAAGATTCTGAAGATAAGTGGAAGGGGGATATCTCTGTATTTCAAAAGCAATATCCAAGCCTTTGCTTAGAGGTAGCTCAATAAACCATTCTTTAGTCCAGTAGTTTATTAGAAAATGTAATTTAAAAATAACATTGCCATGAGCTTGCCAAAAGGTAACTAACTGTAAAACCCTTTCATTCATCAGAGGTGGTGGTGGAGGGAGGGAAACAAATCCAGTGTGTAAGAACTGGTGAGTAAGAACTGGTAAGAACTCTGAGCTTCGCCTCAGGATATAATGGACTCTATAATGAGAAAGAAAACAAAGTTCCTCTGTATTTTCTCCAGATAGCACCCTAGATCTCTAAAACAAAGGGTTTTCTTGCATAGCATATATTAAATATATCATAACTTTAGATTTCTGGTATGGTAATAAAAATGCCTTATAGTGGAGAAAGTGTTTTAAAACCTCTTTATAAAGAGCAATATAATTATATAAATATCAATTTTCAAGTATAGTATTTATTATCATTTGCATAATATGTTATGTTTAAGACTAGGTTTGGCCAGTGCTTTGTGGGTTTAAAATGACAACTCTTTTATATTTAAACAAATTATACAAGTGTCCTTAAATAGAAATACATTACAGGTTGGAGAGAGTCTATAAGGAACCCAATGCAGAAGAAGGAGTTCAGACAAACCATATCCTTTCGAAATTCATGTACACAACACTATAAATTAGAATCTCACCTTGATAACTTCTGTTTTAAATTACAACTTCTTTTTAAAGTTTTTCTAGAGTAGTGTTATAAAGGGCTAGCTCATCATACTATCTATTACTTCATCCTAGCATGTGGGTACAAGAATAAAAAAAGAGAGTTATAACTCCTATGACTGGTTGCCTACTTGATAATAAAATGAATGCGTAAAAAGCAGCCTAAGGAAGAATATTTTATTAGATCAATTAATATTGTAGAGGAGTTTTGTTCCTGGGTTAATCATTGGTATGAACTCTTAGCTTATAGTTAAGGTTTGGGGTGAGTCATAAAAATGACTTGGAAAGGACACCTCTGTTCTTTATTCTCTATCAAGGACTCTAACTCATAATTATTCAATTTGGCACCTGGAGATTTCTCAAGTAACACATTAGCCAAATAAATTGTAGAAATTGTTACCTTTTGAGGGTGTTTTCACTCCTTTTTCCTAGAAATTTTTGAAGATAAAGAAACACAAGAACAGCCAGATACCCTCTCAGTTGTGTTAATCAGAGCTATTTTAAATTAAAAACAATATAAAATACAATTTAATATAAATGCAACCTAGATATTTGCTGCTCCCTCTAGCCCTTCTTTTTTTTTTTTCCTCAAAGGCTCACCTTTGCTAACCCATGAGATGGTCTTACTGAGGTAGGAGGTGGGGCTCAACTCCCAAGCAGACTGAAGACTGGCTGAAATAAGCACCTCTCCATAAGACACGCCAACTCACCAGCACTGTGACAGTTTACCATTGCCATGTCAACACTCAGACTTAACCCCTCCTTTCCATGGCTATGACCCTGAAGTTACCACCCTTTCCTTGGAAAATTCTGAATAACCCACTCCTCAATTTGCATGTAATTAAAAGTGGATATACAGAGACTGTAGAACTCTCCCTGAGCGGCTCCTCTCCACACACTGCCTATGGGGTAGCCCTCCGCTGCAGGAGCAATCATCCAGCTGTTACGCTGTTGCCTCAATCCAGCTGTTTTCTTCTATTACTGGCTTACTGTTTAATTCTTTCCTGAGTGAAACCACAAATCCGCTTGGGAAGAGCCCCACTTTTGGGGCTTGCCTGACCTGCATCATTACTATCTAGTTCGCATTCATGATCCCTGTCCCTGTAGAATCCTGGCTACTGAATTGTGGCACTCTATTGACTGCAGTGGTACTAGTCACTCCGTTCTATGCTACCTGATAAACTCATTCACCTCTCTTCTGGAGGTCTGCAAAAAACGTGGTAGGAATGATCTCCTTCTACTCTTCTCTTTGCCTTGCCAACCTTTCCATAAACAGGTTTGTGCAATGTTACAAGTGATTTAAAATGTGAAAATGACAAAGATTATTGATCTAGCTAAGGGTTTTCAGACGATGATAGGCATATGTTATTGAATCACGGACAATTTTGGGGATTGTTACAAGTTTAAAAACATTACAATTAAGACACTAAAAAATATTAGAGCTCATTGTATGCAGAAAGAGTAACTATATTTTTGGGAGATTTTTTGTTCCATCCATACATGTAAGATGTATTTCTTACTGTGGGTTTGTACTGGATTTAATAGTGTTCTCTCAACATTTATGTCCAATCAGAACCTGTGTATGTGCCTTATTTGGAAATAAGGTCTCTGTCGATGTACTCAAGGTAAGATGATGTCATATTGGGTTAGGACGGGCCCTAAAATCCAGTAGGTCTGGTGGCCTTATAAGAAGAGGAAAATTTCAGGCCGGGCGCAGTGGCTCACACCTGTAATCCCAGCACTTTGGGAGGCCAAGGTGGACGGATCACCTGAGGTCTGGAGTTCAAGACCAGCCTGACCAACATAAAGAAACCCTGTCTCTCCTAAAAATACAACATTAGCCTGGTGGAGTGGAACATGCTTATAATCCCAGCTACTCAGGAGGCTGAGGCAGAATTGCTTGAACCCGGGAGGCAGAGGTTGCAGTGAACTGAGATCGTGCCATTGTGCTCCAGCCTGGGCAACAAAAGTGAAACTCCATCTCAAAAAAAAAAAAGAAAAAAAGAAGAGGAACATTTCGACAGAAACACGCAGGGATGAAGACCAGGCATGCAACAGTAAAGGCAGAAGCTAGCATGATACAACTGCAAGCCAAGGCACATCAAGACCAGATTCTCCCTCAGAATCCCAGAAGCAAACAATCTTCCCAACATCTTGATTTTGGACTTTAAGTAAGAGAATAAATTTCTGTTGTTTTTAAATCACCGAGTTTTGTGATGGCAGCCCATGAAAAACTAATACAGGATTGTTAACCAAACTTTAGTCTATGGCCTTGCTAGCTCTAGCTTGGACTTCCTTTTAGTGTGCAAGAAAGGCATCTGATGTTTTCAAGTGTTCAGAAGACAGTGACACTCAGAGGCTGCTTCCTGCATATCCTGCCTTTAACCAAAGGGTTGTGCAGCAAGTAAATCCCTTCTTCCATCTTTCTGTGTGACAACATCACACCCTTCCATAAGGAAGAGGCACCACTTTTCAATTACATCGTAACGGAGAGTATTTCTGTCTTCCATAGAAGAACGTCTACTTCTTAATTATTACCAGAGCCTTTCACTTTCTAGCAGTGTCTGAGACTTTAGCTCAGCGTTCACTGATTGATAATTTGTCTCCCTGCAGTTTCCTGGGCTCCTGTTCAGTGAGAACTGGTAAATTATCCTTCAATTCTGGTTCAGCTTTCTCAGTAGAGAAAGCCACGGACTCACTAATTGTTTTGCTCATATTTATAAGGACACATCTCAAACATAAGTATTGTTTTTCGAAGATGATACAATCTAAATTATGTTGTGTGTGTTTGTTTTTCTCCAGCTTATCTATAGATTTGGTCATGTCTCACACTAAACATCATAGATGTTTACATCTATGTTGACATCTGCCGTCTCTGTTTCCAGCAGAATCGCACTATCTTGGGTTAAATATATTTAATTCTCATAATATATCTGATAGAAGCCTGGGAGTATGAGGCAAAATACCAATTCTTTGCCACAAGATAAAAATAGAATGGTATTAAGATTCTGGTTGAACCTGGTTCAATGAAACCTACTCAGGTCTGATAACAATATGTAAACATATGCTCACTAATTAGAAAATACCTGAGAGAAAATGTATGTCATTTGCTAATGAATTAATACTGCTTTTGTGGAGAGGAAGAAAAGGACACGAAGTAACATTATAATTTAAAATCTAGGTTAATATTTTAAATATTAGGCATCGTAAATATTTTGCTTTGAACTGAAACTTGAAAAACACAGCTATTGTTAAAGACTTTCTTAATAACATTATATTAATTTAATATAGAAAAGGAATAAAACTTTAAATCTCAAGAGAAACAGGTGGAGTAAAAGATGCAAATAATTACTTACTATTGTATAAAAAGAATAGTCTTACCTCTCATTCTATTCCTATTTACTCTAAAATTATTTCCTGCCTATTATGTGCCAGGCTGTCTGTCTGTGCTGAAGAAGTAACTGTGAACAAGACAGATGAGGTTTCTGATGTCTTGAAGTATATGGTTGATAAATGTATCGTTTTATGTTTTAACATTAAAATCTCCTGAATTTTAGTGTAAGAGCTTTGCATCTTAGAGATATTCTATGGTTCATACATTAATTCTGACCTAGTTTGACATTGTGTGGAATTCAGCCTTCTTGGGGAATGTTGATAATAGGGGCATGATCAATATGATTGTGTGACCTGAATCGATATCACGACTCATAGCCCATTTGGATTAGCTACATCCTTTTAATTGGTTTAATAATTGTGAAAGGATTGCATATCCTCCTGAATTGCCTCACATTTTTATAATCGCTAAGCATTTAAGTGCTTAGCGATTATAAATGCTTAGTGATTATAAACATGTGAAGTAATTCAGGAGGATATGCAATACATGTGTGCCGTTCGTTTCTCTTTACCCAGTTGCATTTTCTCCTACCATGAAATCATGAGTAGTTCTAGCTTGATCTTTTGTAATCACTGCATGGTATTCCAATATAGAAATACAGCCTGATATATTTAAACATATATTATTTAAAATTCTGCAATATTACAGGCAATTCTATAATATGGTGACTGATATTACAGTGGTCATCCTTGTATGTATATCTTTGTGCACAAATGCTCACGGTTTTAGTCGGCTATATTAAGTCGGATACTGAGTGACAGTCAGTAGATTTAAAATTATGATGGATAGTAGTACCCTCTAAAATACCCTCAGACTTTTAGACTAAGCAACAGCATGAATACTAATTTTCTTACAATTGAAGAAAACACTTATTATTGCATGCTTTTAGCTCTTGAGATTCAAATGAGTAGTGAATAATTTATTAATTTGTGTTTCCCTGATTATCGATATGGCCCACAAGTGAGAAGGGAAATAAAATAAATTAATTCTGCTCAAAGGAAAATCAGGTTGCAAAGAATTTCATTCATGCTGATCCTTTAATGGGGAAGAGCAAGTGCTATGAAAGCTCCTCACTGGTGAGAGAGACAAACTCATAGGCATTACTTCTTAACAGTGCAAAATCCTATCACCTGCAATTAATTATAGTTTGAGCCTTGTATAGATTTATGTATATTTCTCACTTATTTTTGTTGTGATAGTCTATTAGACAGAAACTCCAGGGCAATAAAAAACTACCCTTGCTCATGAGTTTAAGGGAATGTGATTAATTATGCTTCCTGTGGTTCTCAGGTAGACAACCTACATTAAACTTTGAATGTTTGTTTCTGTTCCAAATTTTCTAATTATTTTTTAACTTAGAATCTTTGTTATATTTTATTACTAAGAAGCTTTCAGTATCTATGAATAAATCTTATTATTCTTACCTTTATTAATACTTGAAATTACATTACTTCATTTGTTAAAATCTTCCGAAGTAAATTCGGGATCTTTTTAAATAAACTGTAATATTTGATTTACTTCTATTTAGATTTGTTTCACTTCAAATGTTGTAAAGTAGATTAGCCTAGAGGATTTTTTCAGGTTGTTTTTTGGCTTATAATTTTCTTAGTTTGAATCATGTTTATACTAAGTTTATATACTGAGTTATGCAATTTTAGACATTTTTATATGTTTATCTATATTAAACAAGCTAATGACCTAGGAATTTTTAACTCTTGCTGGTTTTCACAGAATTTCTCTGTGTAATGAACTGGGTTGGGTTATGTCAGGAAGTGTAGCACAGATTTGAATTCTTTACATTTTCTTATTTTGGGGGAGACATGAAGTGGAGAAGAATTCAATCCGGGAAAGATTTCAGAAACCTTGGGGCCTTTGTGTGATGACACAGAAGTGTCTTGGAATAGCTGGAATCATATCCTGCTGAGCCTTCTTGCTGACCTCATGGCCTCCTCTCCTGTTTCTGATAATGATTTTTCTCTCTTGTTTGAAGAAACACTGTCACTGTCTTGTCAGAGCAGTTTACCTTTCAAGAAGAAGTTAATTTCCTCATGTCCTTTCTCCATCACTCCTCATTATCTCCACAGCTATAATTAGAATCCAATTCCAGTATGCGTGGGAGACCAATTATGAAGTCAAACATGTAAGGAGAAGGCTTACCAAAGGATGTCAGGATTTTGCTCATTTAAGGCGATAGGGTACAGGGGAGAAACGGAGAACACAGGGAAAATGTGCCCTGGGAAATTTTATCATGTAGGGAGGAAGGTAAATTTAGATTTGATTTAATGTATTGACGTTAATTCACTCATCAGAATTTTTGAAGGAATTTAATGTATGATTGTATGATTTCTTGTGCCTGATTAATGAAAGCTAGATTAAAATTTTTTGAACGATGGTGATTTGTGAACACATCCTTGATGTAAGTTAGAGAAGGATGTATTGGACTTAAAAATAATTCAGAAATCTCTAGATTGGTGACACTACTGAAATATTTTTTAGTTGAAATGGGCTCTGAATTTAAGTAGAGATGATAAGATCCTAAGGTAGTATGGTTAAATAGCAGTTTAACACAAGAGAGTGCTGCATCTTTCTGCCCAGAACAAGAGCTTTTTTGGTGGCTGGTTGGTTGGCTTTTTTTGACAAGGACTTGCTCTGTGTCCTAGGCTGACCTAGGCTGGAGTGCAGTGACGTGATCATGGCTCACTACAACCCTGAACTTCCAGGCTCAAGTGATTCTCCGGCCTCAGCCTCTACAGTAGCTGGGACTACAGGTGTATGCCACCATGCCTGATTATTTTTTTTCTTAATTTTTGGTAGAGACATGGTCTCACTATGTTACCCAGGCTGGTCTAGAACTCGGGCTCAAGGGCTTTGGCCACCTCAGCCTCCCAAAGTGCTGGGATTGGGGGCATGAGTCCCGGTGCACAGCCAACCAAGAGCTCTTGAAGAAGGACTCTACATTAACTCCCCATCTGTAGCTTAAAATCTTCCTCCTGATTTTCTAGAAAAGAATCTGGCTTTATCAGAGTAACTACTAACTGAACAAAGGAAAATCACCAATCATTTCGGTGACATTAGTTCTTAAAAAGTATTATTTTCTTAGAATCCACTTTGGTCACTTTATGGAGTGAAAACCTACAGACCAGAGCTGTGTAATAGAATTTCAATGCAAGTCACATATGTAATTTCAGTCCTAGTATACACATTAAAACGTACAAAAGAAACAGATAAACTAATTTCTACCCCAGAGGTGGGTGGAAAACCTCGGTAGGGGAATCGTAACACTGGCTTCCTGGATTTCAGAGCAAAGACAAGTTATCGATTTGCCTCTGGGAAATAACTGTTGATCCTGACAGATGGTACCTGACAAAGGCACACATAGGAGACCATTAAACCTGACATATCCATTAAGAGCTGGACATTATGTAACCAACCTAGTCACAAAATTGGTTTGATTCTTCCAAGAGTCAGTGAAAGTTGTATATGTGGCACTGAAAGTATCCTGAAATCACACGTACGTTTCATGTGTAGATGGTTTATAATCCCAAAATACCATCTTGATAACTTGTCATATACTCCTTACCAATGGTTTTATGTGATACTTTCTATTACTAGTTGACTAAGAAGGAAATAATTCTGAGTTCGGTTTGCACAATATGCTGATACCATTTAAAAGTGAAACTCTGCAATCTCAGACCATGTGACACCTAAGTACTGTAGAGAAAGGAATCCTCTTAATAGATCTTAGACCAGAGAATCTTATCTACCCTGGTCCAGATAAGAGATGGGCTGAGCTAATGGTATATATTAATTCATGGTCTATTTAATAGGAGAGATTGCCTATTTATTGGGAGAACTGGTAAAATGAGGTTTTGGTAATATATATGCATACAAACCTCTGGGATAAATTCAGAAAACGTGTCCTCTGTGATTAGTCATTTATGTAAAGGAATCTTTTATTACCAGGTGGGCAAGATGATCTGCTCTATGGATCATCAAATTTATATCTGATCAAGGAACTTTATGGAACAGGAAAAAGGACAATGAACAAATAGAATGTTCTTGAAAGTATCTCATCTCACAGAAATGGTGGGCCTCACAGAACAACGAGGGGTCCTCCTAATGACACTGTTATAATGAGAAAATGGGGAGAATTCCTGGAACTTCTACAAGCAGTAGCTGCTCTGCAGAAGGCAGTGTATTTTCTAAGCTACTCATTAATATCCCGCACTATTTCCTACAAAGCTAAGCCACCTAGGACTGAAAAGTCAAGAGGTAAAATTGAGTGTTGTCTTCTCACTATTATTTCTAAATGTTTTTTACTGTCTATTTCCACACTCGGGATTGCTGGTTAGAAACTGTATTAGCCAAGGAATGAATGCTTCTAATAGATGACCTGATTTTCCTTTTCTGGATTGAAGGTTGTAATTGCTTCCCAAATATTTTAAGCTCCAAATGACATGGGCAAAGAAAGGGGTCAGTGGTCTTGCTGGGTTATTAATTGTGACTTTAGTGGAGAAAGGTAAAGTAACACAGTAGGAGCAGGGAGGAGTAAGAATGGAACTGAGGGGATGTCTTATGTCCAGAAGTAACATATAAGACAATTGTAAACCTGTATAGGTAGGACTAATACAATCTCATATTTCTCAGAAATAAATACTACCATCCCATCTGGAAGAGAATTTCCAATTTCTGTGGTGCTGGCTTAAAACATACTGAAAATGGAATGGAAGGCAATTATAATTGTAAACACCAGCTATAGTTTTGCCACGAGCTAACCCCTCAAAATGATATATTATCTATTAGTATTTTATTCCTCTCTGTGACATGAATATACATATGTTTTAAAGTTAATTTTCATTTTCTTTATTTTTCTTTCCCAGTATTATTGCATATAGAATTTGTTTGTGGAGGTTAATTATAAATTTTGGTCTACAAATAACAGATTATCGAGACAGAATTACAAAAGAAGCAAAAGGAAAACAAGACATTTAAATATTCTTAACTTGCAACTGATAATTAAGAGATAAAGACTTGAATTGTCTTTTTGAGGAGAAAGGAGTGTGTTTGGGGCTACATTACACAGAGTTGCACTAAGTTAATTAGGAGATTTTGACTTTTTTATTACTGAAGAAGGGCATATGCAGAGAGTAGAACAAGATCTAGAATATAATAATCATTCAAAAATATTTGTTGAATATAAATAAATGTTGAGCTGCCAGTGAGACTGATTGTGAGGTAATTTTAATTTGGAAAAATTTTTGGTATATTAGCATCTAAATCTCTTTCCTCTTTGAGAATACTTGCCCATTGTGTATGAGTCTTGGTGACAGGTTGGGCAGGCCCCTAATGAAACTTTCATTTTGATAATTCAAATTCAGTTTTTCATCAATAAAATTTAGTCATGTGATGTGATTAATAAAATTGTTAAGTCCCTAGCAAGATTAACCGATTTGGGTTGTATTTCACAAATTGTGAAGATCAGGAACGATAGAGGGGTTATTACTCCTTGGCCAGCTGACTTTAAGGATGAATAAGGAATACCATAAAAAGTTTTAGGCCAATGAATTCAAAGATTGAATGAAGTTAAAAGAATTCTTGAAATACACAACTTACTAAAACTGGTACAAGAGGAAATGGAAACTTTGAGAAAGAAATTGAATTATACATTTTTAAGTTTTCCATGAAGAGAATTTCAGGTCCATATGGTTGCTCTGGTGAATTCTGGCAAGTTTTAACAAAGAGTTTATTCTAGTTTGATAGAAACTTTTTCAAAGTCCAACAAAGATAATCTTTGACAAAAGTTGTATTAGGTTTCCAGGTTGTTTGCTGTACTGTATATTGAGGCAATTATTTTTAAAAATTACTCTGCTTTTTTCTTTAAAACAAAAACTGTTGCCATCTTTAAGTGAATGAGTATCCAGTATTTAGCTCCTACTTATAAGTGAAAACATGCAGTATTTTGGTTTTCTGTTGCTGTGTTAATTCACCCAGAAGATACTCTTTTTCTTAAAACTTTCCTGAAACTAAAGAGAGCTGGCCCTGTCTTAGCTTTTTTCCTTCTAGTGCAAGCACACATTCATTGCTTTCTTAAAAAAAAAAAAATATTCTCTTCCTTATTCCATCCACTTGAACCATCTTTCCAAGCTGCCCATTTACTCCAACAACTTTAGAATGATCACTCCCAAATGTCTCCACCAAGTCTTACATTTTTCATCTGGTTTTTAAACACATACCCTATCTGCTTTTAAGACACTTCCATAAATGTGCCTTTTTAAAACTTTAACTGAAAAGAACTAATTACTTAATTTATTGATTCAGTAAAAATTTACCAGGTGTTTACTATGTTAAGACTCCTTACAAGGAGATAAGAAAATGAAAGTATATCACTGAAGGACACGTATTAAAGTAGTTAAAGTGAGATAAGTATTGCAACTGGAAAATACAGCAGTACATCACAAAATGAATTTCTCAACTTATTTTCTTATCTTTTTAATGTCATTGATGCCACCATTCAAACCTATTAAAACTGAATTTGTATGAGTGTCACTTTGCTTTTTATTCTACTTTATACCCAATTATTACTAAATCCTTTCAATTCTTCCTTTTTAATGACTTAAGTTTCTCTGTTTTCCTATAAACATTTACAAATTTTGCTATAATGTAAACATATTTTATTTGTAATATGTTGTTAAATTAGCACATACTTAATATAAAAATTTTCAGCAGTCACTAGTATGAAAAGTGAAATTTGTCTCTAACACTCAATCTGTGAGTTACTGTTATTTTATTTTTCTAGTTAATTTTAATGTTTAATGAAATCTATTTATTTATATATACATGAAAATCTGCTATACCTACTGTTTTTATTTGCTTTTTTTAACCCAAAAATTTGTGTATAGTAGATATGTGACTACATCTAAATATATCTTATTCGGTTTAAAAGTTATAGTTACATTTTGTGTTTATTATATTTAAATAAAATATATTTAGCCCATCTCTGATAGATATTGATATTTCCAATATTGCAAAGTTACAAATAATCAATATCCTTTTTTTAACATTTTTGTTTATTTGATTTTGATTCTATAGGATAGTTTTCTAGAAATAGAAGATGAAAATAATTATATATTGAAAATGTTGAGTATCTTGCCCTATATAATTCAAAACTGTTGTGCAGTTTTCTTACAAAGCATGTATAACATTCCATATTTTCCACTGTCCTATCCATCACACATACTATAATCTTTGAACGCTTTCCCATCCTGAGAAAAAAGATGAACTATTATTGCTTTAATTTGCAGTTTAGTTGATCATCAGTAGTCTGAGTTTCTTTTCATGTGTTTTATGAGCAAATACAAGTCCTTTTGTGAACTCAATAATGTAAACTTGATTAAGCAGTAATTGGGTACTGCATGTGCAAATTTACAAATCATAAAGCTAAGAATCTGTACTAATTCTCTAAAGCAGCTATCCTCTGGCAAGATTGGAGGGATTATGTATCAAAATTACCTTAGTTTTCCACATATGCTATGCCAGACTTTCTTCATCTTCCTAGTATCTTCTCTGCAGCCCAAGCTACCCCATATTCATGAAAGCAGCAGTCAAGCATTAGGGGTAATACCATACCCATATATCATATTTTCTCTTCATATAATGAGAAAATGCCTTTCTCCTTAGTTTTATTAAGAGATTAGGGATTTTATGAAAATCTGTTGTCTGCTTTGTGTTTTCTGCCCAGAGTTCACTAATACCTCTGGATCATCGCCTGACCATCACCCATCAAAGCACATCCCAAATCCTTCCTTGGTTCTCTTTCTCTGCTTTACCTTCACTCCTTTCCCTTCTCCTTGGTTTTATCTGCTTTTTTCTTTTCTTTTCTGTGAAACTCCCCTAGATTGGTCCAGTCTATAAGCATTTTTCCCTCTATATTTTTATAGAACATTTGGTTTCACCTGCTGCCTTGGGACATTTTTCATCTTTTTATATTGAATGGTATTTTTTTCCTGTATTATTAGTGATCTTTAGAATGTTTAATGCTCAACTCCTAAATATTTTCCATTTTTTCAAAAGCAGATTGTCTATTATGTTTCATAAAACACTGTCATATCCTCAACAACCATAACTAACCCTTTAATGAGAACAGAATTATAATCCTCAACCTTTCCTTAAAAACCTATTGCTAACTGCTCAATTGAACAGCTTGGTCCATCTACTTCCCATTTAGCTCGATATTTGCAGTTTTTGCCACGGTAGTATTTTCCTCCCATTTTTTTCTACTGGGATTGAATTAGGCCTTCATGTTACAGAGAGATGCAGAGAAGCATGATCAATTAATATGCTTCATCTCCTCGGCCAGGATAAAAGCTGTTTGTATATAAATCAATGGTTCCTGGTACTATTGTCTTCTCTGAATTCTTCTGAAAGAGATACTGAGAAAGATATTCATAGGACCTGAAAATAAGAGGTTAGAAAGATGTGTGTCTTGTCACGGGCTTACCTTCTCACCATATGCAAATAGCTTCACTAAGAGATGGAGCGGTGGAGTCTGATGATAGCATTTGAGCCCTAGATCTCGCACCTTATTTATATGAAGCAATAACATTTTTTTTGTTTATAAAGTAACTTTAAATGGGTTTCATCCACTCAGATTTAACAAAATTCTGCCAATACATCTTCTCTCTTTCATATGTCTTAAATAACATTTTCTCTAGTGGTTTGTGTATTTCCAAAGCATATTCTTCTTCGTGAGCACCTCTCACTATAAAACAAACAATCAAAAGCTCACTCTGGACTACGCCATCCTCTCTTTCCTCCCCTCTCCACTAAAGCTTCTTGAAAACATGTTGAGAGCTCACTGTGCACTCTCTGCTCCCCATCCACAGTAATGCTGACTTGGCTTCCATCTCTTCCACTACTTTGAAAGTGCTATCACTGAAATCGCTAATGCTTTCACAAGGATGAAGCCATTAATTATTTTTCTGCATTATTTATTGGTTCTGCTACATTTGGTATTGCATATTCTCTCATTCACACACCCAGCTTTCCTCTTACCTCCTCTGATACAGTTTTATTCTGGTTTTATTTCAAATCTTTTACTGGTTTATCCCACTCTCCTGGACTTGTCTACCTAACATTTTGACATTTTCGAAGATTTGTTCACAAATCTTTCAATATTTTTACTCTATATATTTGCCTTATTTAAACCCATAACTTTAATATATATTTACCTGTTAAATATTTGCAAATTGAGAATTCTAGTTTCCAGTAATAGTGGGCTAGATGACTCAGATCAGCTAATGTATTCCACTGAAAGCCTATAAAAATGCCCAAAATAATAAAAATTGCCTTTCTTAAATAATCAAGGTCCTGATGACATTATAGTCAAAGTCCTGATGATCATAAGTCTCACAGAAGATCTGAGGAAAAACAAAACAGGAGTTCAAACAGGTAAGCAGAACACAAAAACCGCTATTCTATTAGAACATTAAACATTTATGCGATGGCTTTATCCAGAATAGGATGTATAAACCAAGGCAAAGGGTCCATATAAGATGGGAATCTAATAGAGGCATCCCCCACTAACACCTGGGAACTCATAGGGATGAACCAGGAAGAAATCAGCACTATGTGGCCTGGTGGCTATCTGGGTAGGTCATGGAGTCTCAAGTCAGAATTTGAGACCCCAGCATACCCACACGTGTATTTCACAGAAATACCTAAGAAACCTCTCTGAAGATATTTTCCTTATCCTAGACCTTACATTATTCCTATATATAAGTTTTCAAATACACTGAGCTGCACAGTGTCAAAGATCACTACCAAACAAGCACACAAACAATCAAAGCTTCATGAGTGAAACGCTATAGAAACAAGACAGCAGAATAGGCCCACTAAGTGTTCAGATATCAGTGCCACCAGGTATAGATTATAAAAAAATTATACTTGACGTGTTTAAAAAATAAAATATACATTCAAAGTTATCTGCAGGAAAATGAAAACTATAGGAAGGACAAGTTATATTTGGAAAAGAAACAAATAAACACCTATGAATTAAAGATGAAATAATAACCAAAATTAAATACTTGCTGGACAAGTTTAACGGCAGATTGAATGGATGATTTGATCGTTACCTTGACCAGAAGAAATTATCCAGAATATAGTACCAAATGCCTGCAAATGTGTACCTGTAATCCAGGCCAATATGTCCAATTGCTTTTCAAAGTGCACTCACTTGGGTATCCCCAAAGCATTTCAAATCAATACACCCAAAATTGAACTCATTCCTTTTAAAGTCTCCACATCTGATCCTTTACTCTCCAGATCTAATCCTTCCAATTTATTCCCTCTCTTGGTGTTTTGGACCAGCAATCTGGGCTGTATCCTTGTTATTTCCACTTCACTCAGCCCCAGCATCCAATCATTCATCAGAACCTGTATAGTCTCAAGCACTGTGATCTCCTGTGCCTGTCATCTGCTATCTAGCCCCAACAGTAGATCAATAATCATAAACCTCTTCATCTTTTACCTACAGGACGGCAGTGTACTCATCTATTAACACTCTTCTAAAATGCAAATCCAATCATTCCAATTTCTTGTTTCAAATCCTTTAGAGGTTCTAGCAATGTTGGTGAAAACATTCAACCTTTAAGTAACTTATCTAACCCTGCCTGCTTCCTTTACTTCATTCACTGTCACTTCACACATGAATATTTGCTTTGGTCATACTGAATTATTCATATTCCCCAGATGCATCTTACTCTTTTTTGACTTCTAAATGGTTTTTGTTTATTTTCCCTGAAACAGCTTTCTTCATTCATATTCCTATTTTCTACTAATTGCTTACCTGATTTGGATGCCCCACCATTATATGATCACTGTTCTCTGTAATTATTTATCACGCTACATAGTAACCAATGATTTGTGTGTGCTTCCCTAGATGGTGAGCTCCACTAAGGAAGATTCTCTCACAATGTATCACTAGCTCCATACTCAGCACCTGGCATGTAATAAACACTCAATAAACATTGAATGAATACATATGTTCATTTATAATAATATACAAGTAATATTATTTATTTTGCAGGTAGATATTTGGATCATAGTTCTAGCTGGTCTAAAATTTTTATTTTATACTCTTCAGAGTATACAGATTATACAAAGAACTACTGGAGATACATAGTTTATAGCAAAACACAGAGGATTGTTATGGTTTGAACATACGTGTCTCTCCATATGTGTCTTCTTAATTTTTTTTCCAAGAATAAAGTGGAAGCAGGCTGGTGTGGATCTTAGTCTCAGTGTTCCTGGAGTGAGAGAAGAGGTGAAAGTGGCCCAAAGTCTGGTTGCCATTTCCAAGTGAACAGCCTGGGAAGAAGAGGAACAAGTGCAGAGTCAGCAGTGCTGTGACTTCATTATTATATAATAATATTATATAAGGAGGCTGGTTAGCAATGGACAGTTCTAGCTCGTCCTAGATAAAAACGTAAAGCTGCTTGGGCTTAAGCTGACATCTACCCGTGTCAAGAATTGGGACTAAGGCCCCCTAAAAACACTCAACTAGTTCTTTCCTTTCTTCACTCCCGGGGTGGTTGACTTAGTCAAAGCAGTCCAGCCGGTTTTCCAGCCAAGGTCTCTGGGTGGAGATACCTGAGGAACCTTTGGGACATCTACATTACAGGTGGTCTCTCATCCTCAGTCTGGGGGCAAGAGGAGTGGAGGTGGCAGCTACTTCGGCCCATGTCTCCCTGATGGTTCTAGCTCAAACATGGCTCATGATTAATGAGGCAGTGTTGTGTGGCACTATCTAGCTGTTACTTTCTTGCCTACTCTGCTGAGTAAACAGGGGCCCTGTCTTAGCTGGGCTTGAAGTCTGTTCCCTAGGGAAGCGCACTGTGTCCCCGAGTCACCAAAGAGGAGGGGCAAGGGCATCTCCTGCTCTTGCAATTCAAGCCTCCTCCCCACAATCATGCACACTCCCCATGCTGACGTCAGCATGGAGCCCGGGGTGCCTATTAGCAAAGTTGAAGTTTTCCCCAGAGTCCTAGCAGGAGGCTCCCACCAGCTAGCACAGAGGCTAAGGCCAGAAAGGAAGCACAGAGGGAGATGATCCCAGTGTGACAGTACTGAGAGGCGGGGCCTCTGAGAAGTGATGGTCATGGGTCCTCTGCCCTCCTCAATGAGATTAGTGCTATGATTAAAAAAAAAAAAAAGGTTGAAGGAAGCGAGTGCCCTACTCTACTTTGCCCTTCTGGCTTCCACCATGTGAGGATGGAGCAACAAAGCGTCATCTTGGAAGAAGAGCGTGGGTGAACCTTCGCCAGATGCCAAATCGGCCAGTGCTTCCATAGTGGACTTCCCAGTCTCCAGACCAGAAGAAAGAAATTTTCATTCTTTATAAATTGCCCAGCAGAAGGTATTTTATGATAGCAGCAGGGAGAGACTAAGACAAGGAGGAAAATTCTCAAGGAAAGATTCAGCATTTAAGTATGAGAATGATCTTTCATCTAATTACCCCTGCCATATGCATTTTTAGACCCAGAAATGCTAGATATGTTCTAAGTTTCAGAAGACAATCTGTCACTTATCAACTTTTCATATTTATGGGATTTTAGGGAAAAGGAAGCAAATGCCTAAGTATGCAAAGTGAGAGTTTTCTAGTTGTTATGGGCTGATCGTGTCTCCCCAAAATTCGTATGTTGAAATCCTAACCTCTGGTACCTCAGAATATGACTATATTTAGAGATAAAGGCTTGAAAGAGGTAATTGAAGTCAAACAAGGTCATTAGGGTGGGCCCTAATTTGATGTCACTGTGTCATAAGAAGAGAAACAGACAAAGAAAAGGCTTTGAGAAGATATACAAGGAGAACGTGGCCATCTACAAACCAAAGAGAGGCCTCAGGAGAAACCAAACCTGCTGACATTTTGATCTTGTACTTCTGGCCTCCAAAGTGTGAGAAAATAAATTTCTGTTTTTAAGCCACCCCATATGGGGTACTTTGTTACAGCATCCCTAGAAAACAAATACACTTGCCCAGAAAACGACATTATTCAAAGGAAAGTTGAAATTTTCCTTAAAGACCTTGAAGCTCTTCTGTTGAGCCAGTTTGCCTGAGCTTACTCTTTGCTACATTTGCTACAAATGAGAGTCCTAGGGGCCACTGAACAGAAAAGGGTTAGTCTCTGCCCTTACCAGAGTTACATGAAACACATTTTTATATAAAGGAGAAATTATGTGTGTATATATATGTAAAAATAACATTATATTTATATTATTTTAATATAACATACTTTAATAAATATTTGATTATTTTATTAAAATATATATTTTAATATATTATATGTAAATATATATTTCTAAATAATGTATGTTATTTTAATATAATATATATTTTAATAAATAGAGTATATATCACTTATTTTTCTTACATATATGAATCTAATGATGTTTTTGAATTTTTCTGATTATTGTACAAGAAAATGAAGCTTTGTGTTCATATTTTTTTCTCATTTAAAAATTTTTATTTTTATTTTATATGGATATGCAGTAGTTGTATATATTATGGGGTACATGTGATATTTTTATATAGGCATGCAACATGTAATGATCAAATCAGAGTAATTGGGATATACGTCACCTTAAATATTTATCATTTGTGTTAGAAATGTTCCAATTTCACTCTTCTAATTATGTTAAAATATACAATACATTATAGTTGACTTTAGGCATCCTATTGTGCTATTGAATACCCAATATTATTCCCTCAAATTATACTTTTGTACCCATTAACCAACCTATTTTTGTCCCCCTCTCCCCATTACCCTTCGCGGTCTTGGGGAACCATTATTCTACTCTCTATTTCCATGAGATTAATTTTTCTATCTATCACTTATGAATGAGAATATGTGATATTTGTCTTTCTATGCCTGGCTTATTTGGCTTAACATATGTCCTCTAGTTTCCATCCATTTTGCTGCAAATTATATCCATTTGTTGCAAATTTGCATTTGTTGCAAATGCAAATTCTTTGTGGCTGAATAACATTCCATTGGATATATGTACCACATTTTCTTTACGCATTTATCCACTGATGGAAAATGAGGTTGATTCCATATCATGGCTGTTGTGAATACTGCTGTAATGAATATGGTAGTGCAAATATCGCTTTGATATACTGATGTCTTTTCTTTTGGATACATACCTACCAGTGGGATTGCTGAACCATATAGTATTTCTATTTTTAGCTTTTTGGGGAATCTCCATATTGTTTTCCATAGTGATTGAGGTAATTTACATTCCCACCAACAGTGCGTGAGCATTTTCCTTTCTCCACGTCCTCATCAGTATCAGTTATTTTTTTATCTTTTTGATAAAAGCCACTTTAACTGGCTGAGATGATATCTCATGGTGGATTTGATTTGTGATTCTCTGATGACTAGTTGAGCATTTTTTCATATACCTGTTGGCCATTTGTATATCTTCTTTTGAAAAATATTTATTCAGATCTTTTGCCCATTTATAATTGGTTATTTGTGGGTTTTTTGATATTGAGTTGTTTGAGCTCTTGTTTGGCTATTACTCCCGTGTCAGTTGAGTAGTTTGCAAATATTTTCTCCCATTCTGCAGGTTGTCTCTTCACTTTGTTGATTGTTTCCTTTGCTATGCAAAGCTTTTGAGCTTGATCTGATCCCATTTGTTCATTTTTGCTTTTCTGTACTTTATTTTTGAGGTCTCACTTGAGAAGTCTTTGCTAAGTCTAATGTCTTGTTTTCTCCAGTAGTTTTATAGTTTCAGGTCTTATATTTAAATATTTAATTCACTTTGATTTTATTTTTCTATATGGTAAGAGATAAGGTCCAGTTTTATCCTTCTGCATATAGATATCCAGTTTTCTCAGCCCTATTTATACAAGAGACTGTACTTTTCTCAATGTACGTTATTGGTATTTTGTAAAAAATGAGTCGACTGTAAATGTGCAGATTTATTCCTGGGTTCTCTATTCTGTTCCATTGTCCTATATATCTGTTTTGATTCTGGTACCATGCTGTTTTGGTTACTATAGTGTTGTAATATAATGTGAAGTCAGGTAATGTGATGCCTCTAGTTTTGTTCTTTTTGCTTAAGATTACTTTGGCTATTCTTGGTCTATTGTGGTTTCACATAAATATGTGGGGTTATTTTCTCAGTATCTGTGAAGAATATTATTGATATTTTGATAGGGAGTGCATTAAAGCAATCTCAAAGATTGCATTGGGTAGTATGGACATTTTAACAATATTATTCTAATTCATGAACATGGAATATCTTTCCATTTTGGTGTCCTTTTCAATTGCATTTATTAATTGTTTTATACTTCTCATTATAAGGATCTTTCATAGTTTTGGTTGTTTATTCTTCAGTATTCTATTTTATTTGTAGCTATTGTAAACGAGGTTACATTTTTGGTTTCTTTTTTCGGATTGTTCACTGTTGGCATACAGAAATGCTATTGATTTTTATAGGTTGATTTTGTATCTGCAACTTTATTGAATTTGTTTACCAGTTCTAATAGGATTTTTGGTGGAACATTTAGGCTTTTATATCTGTAAAATTATATCATTTCCAAGTAAGGTTAATTTGACTTCTCCCCTTCCAGTTGGGTTGCCCTTTATTTCTTTGTCTTGTCTGGTTGCTTTAGCTAGGACTTCAGTACTATGTTGAATAAGAGTGGTGAAAGCTTTGTTTTGTTTCAGATCTTAGAGGAAAAGCTTTCAGTTTTTTCCCATTAAGTATGATGCTAGCTATGGGTTTCATTTTAATCTTAATTAGTAATAAGGGTTTAAACTATTTTTAGTCATTATTCACCAGCATTTTTGCTCTTTTGAAACAGCATTTAAATTAGGCTTGTTTGGTTGAAAAGGCAGGAACACACCTTTGAAAAGAAAAGAATTAATTCTAATGTCATAAAGACTGGAACTAGAAATATTTAGAGACAATAAAATTTTACCAATTTCTCTGCCTAATCCTGATTTCTCTACAAATGTCTTATGCTTATTTTTTCTTCATAAATTTCGTTCACAAATGATTTTGGTTTTCTGTGGCTTCTTTTCACTTTATTTTAAAAAATTCAAACACACATATAAAAATAAAGCTAATTGTATGACAAACTTCCATTTACCATCACCTAGCTTCAACAATTATCGACTTTGCCAATACTGTTTCACATTCCCCTTATTTTATGTATGCATATATGTGCATACATTTTTCTGTGTTATTGAAAAGCTAATCACAGTTATCATGTATGGCTCAGAACTTCTCTCTTGACATAACATTCATGTCATTATGAACACTTGGTAATTAATAGTAGTTCATTGATATCATGTAATACCTAGTTAACTTAAATCACCAAGTGTATCAGAGAGGCTTTTGAGTTTGCTGATTTTTGCCTCATAGAGTTATTTTTCTCCTCCTTTCTCATTAATTTCTATAGACTGATAGTAGAGCTACAGACTTGATACATGGGCAAGAATTCACTATGGGTGATCTTTTAGCATTACATCATTAAGATAATGATAAATGGTTGTAGCACTTATTTACATATTATTTTCACATGACAATGTATTATTTTCGAATGGTAACTTGAACTTCCTTCTGTCTTTAATTGCAGAAATTCTATGAATAAGAAATTTACTACATTAACCATTTGGTTTTCTGCATTCAAATATAAGGGAAAATAAGCAATGAGTCAATGCTCTAGCAAATTCAGTGGTGTCCAATGATTTTTTTTTTGGTATAATTATGTTATGAACATTTATATCTTGTATTTCTATTTGTCATAGTCATTATTGTTTCTTTCTGCTGTTTAAATTGTCCAACGTTTGGGAAGGACTCTGTCAAATTATTTTTGTCCTTTTGTCATAACCTGATTAGACTTTTAATGCTTTTTTGCTTTCTACATAGCAGGATAGCAGAGCCTCAACTTTTTGCTTCTAAATATTTTCAATTGGTATAGTAGGCTATTAATATTTCTAATATTTCTAGGAGAAATATCACTGATGTATTTTTTCTGATACTTGCTCGAATTTAAGGTTTCAAGTTTCACTTAAATTCTTTGATTTTATACTTACATACTTTTTTCTCTTTTGCTGATTTCCTTGGTTCTTAACAATTTTGACAAAATCATTTTTTCCTACAACCTACCTATTGCAATAGGCCTACTAACTACAAGACTGTTCAATGGAGTTTAAGATCTTTTAGAGTTATTTTTATTAGACTACGTTAATATTATTAGACTACGTTAATCTAGGTATATATAGAAAAATATTTTACTTATTTAAGCAATTTTTTTCTCTTTGTGATTTAAAACCATTGTTATTACATTAGATACACTGGCTCCCTCCCCCCAACAGTTTTGGGATTGTTTATATGGTTTAATTTTTGACATAAGTAAAATATTTACCTAGTTTCAATGTTAAAATAGTGAGTTATAATTCCATAAAACTTGCTTTTATCCTTGTTCTTCCACCTGTTTTTCCCTTTAGCTGCAGGTAACTTGATTATGTTTGTATCTTTCCATACTGAGACTTAAAAATTTGGAAAATTACCTCGCATTTTGGAAACAAACACTTCATATCTTGCTATACGCCTAAATAAATGCTGTAATTAGTGAATAGCAACATGTAAAAATAAAATTAGTTAATTTCAACAAATGACATTTAATGCCGATCAAGCTCTGAAAGAAGGAAAAAAAACTAACCACAGAAACTTTAAAACAAAACAGAACGAACATAGAAACAAATAAATTCTTTCAAAATAAATTAAATTACCCAGTTAAATGTTAAACATTATCATATGATTTTTGGTAATAAATGTAACAAAATTATTATATATAAAATGTAACAAAAATAACAAGAATATAATAGGTACGATTTGATAAGTACTCTTTCCTGAAAATTTTGAAATCATCCTATTTAGTACTCAGGACTCATCATGTTTATTTTAGTATGCTATTTTATAAGGGAAGAAAGTTAGTTTAAAAAGGCAAATTAACTGTTATTATGTCTTCCCCAAATTCACATGTTGTGAACCCCATTGTGACAGTATTTGGAGATAGGACCTTTATGGAGGTAAAGTTAAATGAGATCTTAAGGATGAGATCACCTGGCTTCTGGTTTCACGTGGTTGCCGGGCTCTTTCTTGTGGTCCAGCTATATATGGAAATCTCGTTGTAGCAGGTGTCCTGGCCCCATATGGAGGCTGGGGCCTCTGCAGAGGCCTAACTTTTATGGTGACTTCTTTCTTCAGAAGGAGCTGGTTCTGTGAGAGCAGGTGTCTCAAGTCTCATGGGTTTCTCATAAGCTAGGAGTTTCTTGAGTTGGCCTGGCTCAGCAGGGCCATCTGCTTCAATGGGGTGTTTACATCCCTACTAGGGTGGCCTGGCTACCTTGGATGCTCATCTGAGGGCTTGGTAAGGGGTCACAGTGTAAAGGCACTTTGGAGGCCTTTGTTTCTCCATAAGGAATCTTATGTTCTTTCTATTGAGTGCTTTTCAGTTGGCTCTGGAAGTCTGAAAATTAGAAGATACTTTAAGGGGACACTTCCAAGAAGAAAGGCCTTAGAGGTTGCAAGTCTAGAGGCATGTACAAGGTCAGTAGCTGTGGCTCTGATGCCAGTCCTCAGATGTGCGTCCAGGGAAGCAGTGGGAGAAAGTGTCCAGAAGATGCTATCTGCTAAAAAGCCTTTCAGGAAGCCAACTGCAGATCTGGAGACTTGTCAGCCTTAATCATGTGAACCAATTCCTTATAATAATTCTCTAGGTTCTGTTTCTCTGAAGAGTCATGAGTAATACACTTCCCTGGGGTTACACGGCTACAAAGGGAAACAGGAGAGAAGCAAATTCTCATTCATCTGGCTCCAAATTTCATGCTCTTTTTTGAAGCAACTTTTATAAAACACTTATTAACTATGTAAATGATACAGATAGTAAATAGAAACATCAGAAGAACAGGTCAGAAATAATTTAAAAAGGAGAAATGTGCACAGGAGAATTAAGATATTAATACAGTTAAGTAGCACCATTTAGTTCTCAAGATTCTGTCAACAATTATTTGTTAGAATCTGGATTACTTTTTAAAAATTGGAAATATATTATTATCTCGCTACTGATTGGTACTTTGCTTCTGGTAATAAACCATCAAGGAAGAATAAAACCAGGTTTCTTCTTTGCATTTCTGAATTACTGGTTAATTATAAAACATTCCCTCCCAGATGTGATGACTGATTTTCTGAAGTTAAAATGATTTGCAATGCAGAAACTTGCAATTTCTTAAGTTAAAATGATTTGCAATGCAGAAACTTGCAATCACATGAAAAACATAAACAATAAAAGCACTTACTTTAAAAAAAACTTCCTCGCTGGGCGTGGTGGCTCACGCCTGTAATCCCAGCAATTTGGGAGGCCACGATGGGCAGATCACTTGAGATCAGGAGTTTGAGACCAGCCTGGCCAACATGGTGAAACCCTTCTCTACTAAAAATGCAAATCATAGCCGGGCGTGATGCAAAACATAGCCGGGTGTGGTGGCACGTGCCTGTAGTACCAGCTACTTGGGAGGCTGAGGCACGAGAATCACTTGAACCTGGAAGGTGGAGGTTACAGTGAGCCAAGGTGTGCCACTGCGCTCCAGCCTGGGTGAGAAAGCGTGATTCTGCCTAAAACAAACAAACAAACAAACAAACAAACAAAAAAAAACTAACAATACAGCAAATAAAGAGATTACAAATATTAATTGTATACATCATAGTTTAGAAATTAAGTCCAGTATTTTCCACTTACTTACTTTAGTTTGTTTTATTTAATGCAAGCAATAGACATATGAAGAAATTTTATGCCTAGTCTTTCTGATTATAGATATGTCACCCTGCAAATACAAGGATTATATTTTATGTACATATCTTCCTTTCACAGGCTTATGACCCATGCAGGGTGACTTAGCAGTTTGATGTTGATTTAATACCTCAGTCAGCTAGCACCTACAAAAAAGTGAGTTATGAATATTAGGCATATATTTTAGAATCAATAAATAACTACTAAGCCTGTGCAATACAGTGGTAAGTACCTAGGCACTCTGCAAGGTAGTAATAGGCTAAAATGAACAAAAACAAAATCAAAGCAAGCAAAAAAATACAAGAACCTTTGGCCAAGCGAAAAATTGAAATTTGAGAAGACATTTCTTATCATAAACATGGCATAAGAATTTCACTTACCTTGGGTAGCACAACATAGTTAAATTTGGACTGAGGAATGTAAGTTACATTAGTCCAAAGGAAGGAATTGGTGTCCAACAAAAGGATAAGCCTCTTGGAAAAGAAGCTTTCTGTTCCACGTGTTTAGGTAGAAGCTCAGTAACTCTGCATCAAGGCGACTATATGAGGAATCCTTAGGCCAGATGATTCAGTGAACCTTGAAAGTTTACTTCAGCTTGAAAGTTTACTTTATATGTGACATGATCCTATGTCATCATTTGAAGTCATTTACAGACAGAGGTCATTTGCAAACAGAGGTTTTCTGTCATTTATCAAGGTCACTGGGCCATATTGCTTTCCATTCTCGAGTGAATTGTTTTATTTAACTTAAAATGTTTCATTCTGACAATGTCTTGTAGAATACAATTTTGTCCTTAACTTGGTTTATGATTGTTAGTATTTATTTAGCCTAAGTTTTCTGTTCCCTCCTTTCATCTCCTCTCCATCCCCTGCCTCCCTGGACCATCTGTCATTTCTTCCTTCCCAGGGAAAACACATTTTCATTTTACAGATATAAATACTGGGAGTAGAACTGGACTGTTGAAATTGAATGAGACAGATATTTTTAATAGCTGTTTCTGTACCAGAGAAAGGATTCGGTCACTCTCCTTCTCCCTCTAGATGTTTCTTTCACTTAACTGACTTGATATTGTATATATATTTCATCTGAGGGAAAATTAGAAAGACCAGGAGACAGGGCAGAAATGATGCTGCTGCCAATTCATCTTTACTTGCACTTTTTTCATTGAGCCTGTCACGGGCTACTGGGAAAAAGAGACAAAGCTCCGGAGTGACAAATAGGCCCCATGATTATTTTCAACAAGTCACACAAAAGTAGGACAAAATATCTTAATGTTTTCCTCTTTCCTTTCATCTTTCATTCAACAGAGGTTTGCTGTCATTTATAAAGGTCACTGGGCCTGTGAGGAGACAGGCAGAGAAAAAGTTTGGCCCATCCCTCAAGCAGACTTTTAAATAGTGACTATATTGAAATAACATAAAATAAGACCTTGAAACTAGAGTATGTCTGAGTCTTTTAGGGAAAAAGGTTTTATTAGGCTACCCACCATCTTCTGTCTACCCAGTGTTATTGGGAGCATCAGATAATAGAGCATTTTCGTGTGGAAAGAATGGGAATGTGAAAAACATATTTTTTTCTTGTTTCTCTGTAGAAATAGTTGATTGGTTTCAGACAAGAAGTCCTGAAGAAAAAAAAAATCGTATGGAACACTCTTTGGCACTTAATGTGTGTACTGATTTATTTAGTAACTTTTTCCTACTCTTGGGAAGCATTATGAAGTAATACACTCTTCCAACTAAATGTGACTGAAGCTACATGAATAAAAGATAGACTGAAATGAGTATCTATAGCCACTTAGCTACAGCCACTTTAGGCTTAGAAGCGGGCATCGTGCCTGAAGGATTTATACTAATTGAGGACTTTTGGAACATGAATTGGATGCGGCGCCTCCAATTTACTCCTGAGATAAGCCAGGACTGTACTTTTACTGGAAAACTTGTCATGATAAATTCTTACCTGACGACACGATGCAGCGGTGACAAGGGGAAACACTAATGACTCCTTACTGAACGGCTGCTCCATGAAAGGCACTAAGGGGAATGGGAGTCAGGAAACCATTCAAGGAACTCCTAGCCATTAATATTACTTTAGTCATCATCTTACTTGATACGGCAGCATTTGAAACAAGTCTGTACTTGTTGCAAACTCTTCATCGACTTCCAACACAACCCTCTTTATCTCCTATTTTACCACCTGCTCTTTGTCAGTCTCTTTATTACTTGTTCTTCCTCTGAATTTTGGAGCACTCTAGGATCATTTTTGGGATCTTGTTCTCATTAGACTGTCAGCCCATGGGAGATCTCACAAATTCATTGCTTTAAGGGCCTTCTACCTTCTGACATCTCCTGTATTGTCATCTCTGCCTGGAACCCCAACAGAAGCGTGACTAATCCTCATTCCCATTTAGATGTGATAGGAATCCATCAGTAAACAATTTTAAAACAGAGTGACTATTTTTCCCATCGTAACAGTCCTTCTTTCAGGCTTTCCTATATCTTTTAATTGACACTTCATTGTGCTCATTTCCCAAGGAAAAACCTGAAATTCATCTTTGAAACTTTTTTTTTTTTTTACCACCCACTCTAATTCAACTCACAAGATAAGCCTGTAAGCTCTGCTTTCAATATTATATTGAAAATCCTAGTATTTATCTCCTCCTTCTACCTCCAGTACTGCCATTAAGTTTAGGTATTTATCTGTTCTAACCTGGTGATGAGCATGGCTGGGTTTCTCATATTCCTCAGATCTCAGCCTAGATATTTCCCCTCCCTTTTCATTATTAGCAAACTGTTTGTTGCTGTTTATATACATGGAGCTTAGTTAATACAATTTTGTATTAACTAAGTAGTTAATTGTAGTTAATACAATTTTGTATAATACAATACAAAAAAAATACGCTTTTATTTTGTTTTATTTTATTTTGTTATTGTTACTATAAGACCCATGTGGGTATCCACATAATTTCTCTCATTCACACTGGGTTTCCAGCACCCAAAGTTGGTCTCAAAGTATTTACTGAAGATTGTGAATAAGTGAATGATCTAATGAGGATTTTTAGAACTATCAACTACTTGCTTCATAGACTGAGCCACGGATACAGCTGTCAAATAAGATAGAATGTTTGATGTGTCCTCTTGATGTAGGTCTGCCTTCTTTTAAATGCGCATATGTAGAGGAAGAAGCAGAGCCTTCTAAGAATGAATGTGGAGAAAACGGGAGCTGAGTCATTGGGGCAGGCAAGGCAAAGATATATGAGGACAGCAGATCGACAGACAATTAAAGTGTTTTAAGGAGAGAAAATTAATGTCAGAAATGTAGGTCAGGGCCAAGTCATGGATAGCCTTAAAAATCACCAAGTACACATTTTATCATCTCAGCAGGAAGGGGCCTAGGAAAACTTTTAAACAGAGCACATTATGAAAGTCATATTTTAAGAAATTTAATCTGGCAATATTGGAGGAAATGAGTCTGCCTTCAGCCAAACAAGCCAGCTAGCTAGGTCATAGTGGGGTGGGAGGTAGAAAAATACGAATGTACGTATAAGCAGAGTGATGCAATAGGCATTTCCAAGTAACAACACGTGTGCTTATCTAATAGGTTTTATATAACAGCTGGATGCAGGAAATAGGAAAGGAAAGCGGTAATGCTTACAGTGAAATTTTTAACACCTGGAGTTGGCAGACAGGCAGTGCAATGAACGGAAGACAGCAAGTGTGCAGGCAGTGAAGCCTGAATGTGAGTTCTAGCTTTCAATGTGCTGAACTTCAGGTAATCATAGCAACGAAGAACGTCCAGGTGGCAGTGAATAATAAAACTCTGGCCTAGAAGATGTAAATTTATTTGACTTGATATTTACTATTGATTATACAAAATTTCTTGTAGCGTTTTTGATGTAATGTCATGACTCTGGTAGGAGTCATGTACCATAGGTTTTCAATAGAAATAATACTTTAAATATTGAGAATAAGTGAGTTTTCTAAAGCAAGTCTTATACAGAGAATAAAAATTTGAATTATGAGACCAATTTGTGACATGCTGAGTCAGTGTGTGTAACTGAACATAAAAACAGAAGGAGAAAAAAGAGTGGTCAAGCAGAAATCACAAAAGAGAAAAGGAGAAAAGAAATGGTTTGTGTAATGACACAAAAAAATCAGAAGGAAAGTTTTTCAAGAAAGGAATCATGAAAACTACCAAATGGCTAAACAATCAAAAACAATAAAGACTTTTCAAAAAGTATTTCTATTTGGTGACCATGAGATTAATACCAATATTTCCTTTATTTTCTATGTTAGAGGAAGTTGGCTTAATATGCTCTTAACAAGTGAATGGGTTTTGACAAAACAAATGCAGTTGACACAATAACATTTGCAAGATAAATTTGTCAGTAAAAAAGAACAGAACTAATTTTAGAGCGACTTATCCAAATGTTAGAAATGAAAAAAACATAGATTACTTATTAATTTAATCTTCATCATTGCTGATGTTCTTTGGCTCTGTGTCTCCACCCAAATCTCATGTCAAATTGTAATCCCCATGTGTTGGAAGACAGACCTGGTGGGAGGTGATTAGATCATGGGGGCACATTTCTGTTTGCTATTCTTGTGATGATGAGTTCTCACGAGATCTGGTTGTTTAAAAGTGTGTAGCACTCACCCCTTTGCTGTCTCTTCCTCCTGCTTGACCATGGTACATGTGCTTGCTTCCCCCTTGCCTTCCGCCATGATTGTAAGTTTCCTGAGGCCTCCTAATCATGTTTCCTGTACAGCCTGCAGAACTGTGAGTCAATCAAACCTCTTTTCTTTATATATAACTCAGTCTCAAGTAGTTATTTATGGCAGTGTGAGGATAGACTAATACAGTTGCCTAACAAACACACCAATATATCTGACCTAGAAGCTGTAAATTTATTTGACTTGATATTTACTATTGATTCTACAAATTTTCTTGTAGTGTTTTTGATGTAATGTCACATTATTGATATTTGACAGTTATAAAATTATATATAAATTTATAAATAACTGACAAAGTACAATTTTTTTTTTTTTTTTTTTTTGAGACTGAGTCTGGCTCTGTCGCCCAGGCTGGAGTGCAGTGGCCGGATCTCAGCTCACTGCAAGCTCCGCCTCCTGGGTTTACGCCATTCTCCTGCCTCAGCCTCCGGAGTAGCTGGGACCACAGGCGCCCGCCACCTCACCCGGCTAGTTTTTTGTATTTTTTTAGTAGAGACGGGGTTTCACCGTGTTAGCCAGGATGGTCTTGATCTCCTGACCTTGTGATCCGCCCGTCTCAGCCTCCCAAAGTGCTGGGATTACAGGCTTGAGCTACCGCGCCCGGCCAAAGTACAATTTTTTTAATGAAGATAATCCCTAAAATTGTTTTCTTTTTTCTTGGCCCTTCTTTTCTTTACCATTTTTGTGTCTAACCTAGCTTTCTTGTTTCAACATTCTTTTTCCACAACTGAATATAAAATATAACTTTTAGGAATTTCCATTTGAACTGAATTTATTTCTCTGTCATATTCTCATTACTGAGTTAAATAAAAGATGCCATATCCTCACTATTCATTTGTTTGAGAATTATGTTTTAAAAATTTGAAAATTATACTTTAACGGTGGCAAGGTTTTTATTTTAATTTCATTTTGTTGTTGTTGTTCTTGTTGTTTTAAGACTGGAAGACCTTTGCACATTTAAATATAAAGGTAAAAAGTGAAGAGATAACAGGAGGTTCCATCTGGAAGTGAGACTGCCCTGACATCTAATAACTAGCAAGAATGTGAGTTATACTCTATTATTAGGTATAAGAGATAGATGGTCCAAGAACAAGAAAGTCCAGAAAAATGCATACTCTAGTTTAAAGTCAAGAAAAGCAAGCAATTTAGATAAGTCCAGGGGCATACAGTCTTCTTCAGTACAGTGGCCCCTGCAAGCCTTTGGAGGTGAAAGCAATGCTGGATCAAGAAAGAGGTACAGAGGGATGGTAAAGGGATCCATACAAAATTAGGATTAGAATACAAAATTAGACCAGAGATTTGTAAAACATGGGGTAGGCATTCACATAAAATAATATAACCATTTAAAGTACTTGATATTACCTGTCTCCTGGCTTTTTACTCTTCTTTATTAGTGTTTCAGATTATTTGGACAGAGAAAAGTCAAGAAGAAAGCACAAAGATAATGGAGTAAGCTCATAGAAGGACTCAGAAAAGATAAAAATTTTAGTGTGAAAGTTCTTTCTCTGCATCAAAGGTCTAAAGGGAATAAGTCAGTTAGCCTTACGCCTAGACTTGAGTTTCTTCAGCTGTCCAATAAGGGCATTGACATTGCTATAGTACTTTTTAACCTGTAAATTTATTTAATTTATTATCTTAACATGAGGGTAAGAATTTAAGTATGCTCATGTTTACCCATTCAACAAATATATGTGTTATATCTATTATTTTATGCACTTTAAGAAATATAACATGATATAAAGGAAGTCCCCAAAATTTCAAAAATCTATTTTTATAGATGAGAGACTTTATGCATGTCCTATGTATGAACTGTTTTATCAGTAAATTATAGGATGTGATCCACTTTGTTCAAGCAGTGATTGGAGAGTAGAGCATTGTGGGTAAAATGTGACAATGTTCCTATGTTGAAAGTGCTCTTCTATTATCTAGACTGACACAAAACAATGCTGGAACATGGTAGGCATTCTATACACCTGCTCAACGAATAATTGCCTCCATGAACAAATGGATGAATAAAATTAGGAGCAAATTTTTGTGTGTGTAGCCTTTATTCCTAGTTGAAACATAAAATGGATAAGCAATAAAGAAGCAAGATAACTGCAGATTATGTTAAGTGCCATGAAAGAAATAAATAGGTTGGTGAGTTAAAATAACAAGAGGAGACATTGTCCCCCCAATTTCTACCACCCTCCTTTCACTAGCACCAACAATGACGTATGGCCAGAAACCCAAGCAGCTGGGGTTTCATAAATAACTCCTATTATAGTTATTGGCTGAGGGCCCCAGAGGTGGCTGCAACACATATAAACTCCTAGGCAATTCTAGGTCTTTTAGCCTGTGGACAAAGCAGGCCCTCAGTCCAAGAGCTACACTCTTCTTCAGTGCAGTGGCCCCTGCAAGCCTTTGGAGGTGAAAGCATGCTGAATCAAGGAAGAGGCACACAGGGATGGTAAAGGGATCCAAAGGAATCTGGGTTGATAGTTTCTATTAAAATGGACAAACTTCTCTATAAGTATCCTTATTGTGAGCAAATGCTCAGAAAATCCTAGTGACTTTGTGAGTTATTTCTGAGTGACTTTAACACTGTCTTTTGAATTTAATCACCAACACAAGATCCCAGATATTTAATCTAATCATGAGATGAAAATGATATATTCTTTTCTCTGTCATAACTTCATTATTGCTATTCTGCACTGCAAAGCAAAATTGGCCAAAGGCTAGAAGTGGCATTTTCTCTGATGTTTTAACAGTTGTAAATATTTTGTGTTTTTTTTTTTTCAGAGCTTCGAGCTATCTTCAATGTTTCTGTTTCACCTTATTATTTTAATTATTAAATATATAATACAAAATTTAGATAACAAGAAGGTATAATTTATTTTAATAAAATCTAAGTATAAGTGATTATCTCTGTAGCAATTGGTGCAATTTATTTCCAAGACAAAAAAGGAACCTAGGTATTGCCTAGGTTTTCTTCTAGAGTCTTTAGAGTTTCAGGTATCTTAATACAGAAAATAATAATGCTTATAAATACGTTGAAGTGCTGGGAGAGCAAATGTTAGGGTAAGTTGCCAGCTTTCTTTAAATCCTGCAGTAATCCCAGGAAACCATCATTAATGATCTCGGCTGCCTATTGGAGGAAAACACCCAGAAACATGTTGCTAAGCCTTGCAGAGGGGCAGTAATCATCTTTACTTACATTCTTCTACACCTCATTCCATGTCTCTCATTGGTAAACTGGGATCCAGCTGACAATGGATTTTGGGAAATATGGGTTCTAGGATTCTAGCTTCTGTGACACAGAGAAGGTCAATGAACAGAATGATGAATGCTGCTTGGCAAAACAAAACAGAACAATATTCTGGACAGTTCTTGAGTCTCTGAGACCTTATGGTGGATGCTGTGATGTGGCATTCAGACCCTTCTGGAGAAAGGAAGGATTTATTCTTCCAGCAGCTCGGAGTTGTGATTGCAGAGCACTCTATGCTATCAGCTCTCTTTGGGAACAGCTGCAGCTGAAGAGCATCACCTGGCCCAGGAGCACACCCCTTTTCCAGGGCAGCCTGTAACCACTGATGGATTAATGTGAGGGCTTAGTGACTTGGCCTCCTCATGCCAGTTTCTCAGTCATTCCTTCCCTGTAAGGTCAACTGAGGCTTCTGAGATTGTGGCACAATTCTGTATCTCCCTGTGGCCAACCCTACATTTTTAAATTGCTTTTATGCTTTAGGTCAATTAGTAAGTGAAAAGGGGAAAATAATAACGTATGCAAGCCTGCATGTGTAGATGCTATAATTTTTATTTCTGCAAGTGGTCACAATGCCACAGTTGATATGTATAATTTTCCTGTCCACTCTGTATTTATGCTCCCTTTGTCCTCAGTCAGCATCACCATAGGCAATATGATTATTTTTAACAGATAAAATGACCCAAACCTGTATTCCTGCAAGATCTCATCTTCTGGTTGTCATATTAGATTATTATAATATTTTATTATACTGCCAATAGAAGTACTAAGCGGTAGACCAGAAAATCTCTTGTATTTCAGCATTGTGTCCCTTCTCCCTTTTATAAAGAGAGCCCCCATATTTCCAAGATATTCAGAAACAATCACTTTTTGTTTTGTTTTGTTTGAGATGGAGTCATGCTCTATCGCTCAGGCTGGAGTCCGGTGGCGCGATCTCAGCTCACTGCAAGCTCCGCCTCCCGGGTTCCCGCCATTCTCCTGCCTCAGCCTCCCGAGTAGCTGCGACTACAGCATCCGCCACCACGCCCGGCTCATTTTTTATATTATTATTATTATTTTTTTTTTTTTAGTAGAGATGGAGTTTCACCGTGTTAGCCAGGATGGTCTCAATCTCCTGACCTCGTGATCCGACTGCCTCAGCCTCCCAAAGTGCTGGGATTACAGTGGTGAGCCGCCGCGCCCGGCCAACAATCATCTTAACCAATGTAAGTATTAGCTAGCTTTTGCTATGACACCAAATATCCTTAAAACACTGTGATTTATAACAGTTCATACCTATATCTTACTTAACGGTTTGAGAGTCAGCTGCAGTTCTGCTTGGCTCTGTCTGGCTTGTATCAATGTGGCTCTGCCCCACGTTTCATCCTAAAATGGAGGCTGATGGACTAGTCCCTGCTATTCCCAGGGAGGGGTTAGGAGGAAGTTGGCCGAAGCCAAACAATGCATTCTCATTCAAGCTTCTAGTCCTCCCGACAAGTATCACATCCATGCACTTCTCATTGGCCCAAGCATGTCATATTGCCAAGGCTCACATTAATGAATTTTGTAATATAGAGTTTGCAAGTTCTGCTTGTCTTTGTTTCACTGAAAGTTCGTTTCTCTGTAAAAACCAAACTCATTTTCTTTTTCATAGGAAATTGAGGAAATCATTATTTTTGTGAATTCAGTCAATTCACAATGATCATTTCTGTTGTCTTTGGTCTCTTTTCTGCCATCTTGCTTGATCCTCCTCTCTTTTCATCTTTCCTGATTTTTCCTTCCTTCTTTTCCCCTCCTACATTCCTGCTGTATTTATTGCTTTTTGTCTCTTTACTTTTCTATATTAATTTTAAGTGAAGAAATGCTAATAAACAGCCAAATGGCCAAAGGTAACTCCATAGTGTGACTCTGGAACATATGACCTCATCAGTGGAGACAAAAGGCATCCCTGGAATACACAACGGTTAAAGTCTTATCTCAGGACATCTCAGGACAAAACCTAGCTTGTGTTACATATGTAAATCATACCAATTTTATTCAATTATGTTAATTATATACTCATAATGCCTAATAAACATGTAGAACAATAATAATTCCTAGCACTAAATGTGATAGTAAATTTGTAAACTGTATTTGTAAGCAATACTAGATTTGGTTCACAAAACCTGCTTTAACGAGTTGTTTTTACCTTATCACAGAGAAATAGATAGATAAAAGTAGATCATTATTATAAAACCTTTGCCAATTCAACCAGAATTTCTGGGAAAGGAACCCAGGCATGAGTATTTTTCAAGGATTCCTAAGTGATTCAAATGAGCATTTCATCTGAGATTCACCAAACTAGGCCAACCACCCCATCTTATTCTTCATCCTTTCCTTACTCCTTTCTCTAAAGATGACAGATCAGATTGGTGAGTTTCACTAAGAAACAAAGTTCAGCCTCTTCTTTTCGTTCTCTCCCAGCCAGTCTGTGAGATGTTGTGCTCTGATCTGTGATCTATCTCTGACAAAAGGCCCACCCTCATGGAATTCTGGTTTTGTTCTTTGTTTTGGAAATAAATTGCACCAATTGCTACAGAGATAATTAATCACTTATACTTATTTTGTTTTAACTTTTCGTTAGAGACAGGATCTCATTCTGTCACCCAGGCTTGAGGATGGTGGCGCTATCATAGCTCACTGCAGCCTCGAACTCCTGGGCTCCAGCAATCCTCCCACCTCAGCTTCCCAAGGAGCTAGGACTACAGGTTCATGCCACCATGTCTGGCTATGTTTTTTATTTTCATTTGCAGAAAAGTTTATGAGTGATGTTTTATTATATTCTTTTTAGCTTTTATTTTAGGTTCAGGGGTTACATGCAGTTTTGTTATATGGGTAAATTTCATGTCATGAGGGTTAGGTGTATAGATTATTCCATCATCCAGGAAATAAGCTCAGTACCCGATAAGCAGTTTTTCGATCTTCACCCTCCTACCACCCTTGCCCCTCAAGTGGGCCCAGGTGCCTATTGTTTCCTTTGCGTTCATGTATACTCAGTGTTTGGCTCCCAATTATAAGTGAGAAGGGGTGGTATTCGGTTTTCTGTTCCTGTGTTAATTTGCTTAAGATAATGACCTCCAGCTCCATGTGGCTGCAAAGGGTGTGATATTGCTATCGTGGAGGGTGTCCGGGTTCTTCGCATTTTGAACAAAGAATTGGACAAAACGCACAAACAAAGCAAGGAAGAAATGAAAGGATTATTGAAAATGAAAGTACACTCGACAGTGTGGGAGTGAGCTTGAGCATAGGGGCTCAATGGCCCTGTTACAGAATTTGTGGGAGTTTAAATACCCTCTAGAGGATTCCACTGGTTACCTGGTGTGTGCCCTATACAAATGAAGAGGATACATAAAGTTGCAAAGTCATTTATGACGTATGCCCTATGGAGAGAGTATTTCCTGTCACAGCTGAAGTGTGAATCAACCTAATGTTCCCTGTCTCCAGACCCTATTTTCCTGCCTCATTTTCTCCCTGAGAGATGTGATCCCCAGAAATCTTTATGGGAGTCAGAGGGACTGATGGTCTTTTTTCTGTAACTGCTTCATGTCAGCTTGGGGCATGGTACCTACCTACTGGGGATCACGGAACACTCTCCCTGCTCTGTCTAGTGGAGGCAGGGTAGCTCCTTGATGGCCAGGGGTGGTTTCTTCACCTGGAACTGGCTGGAGCCTTTGTTGCATACTCATCTAAAGCTTGATAGTCTCTAGGCAAAAGGAAATGATTTTTGTTAAAAGATTTAGTGGGAATTTAAAGGGTTGGATACCTATGCTGTCAAGAATGTTTGTTATAGAGATTTGCCGGCGAAGAAACAAAACCTGGTTTGTGGTGTGTTCTGGGATCCACATGTTTTTCTTAAATTCTTTATTTATTTATTTATTTATTTTTTTGTTGAGACGGAGTCTTGCTCTGTCACCCAGGCTGGAGTGCTGTGGCTGGATCTCAGCTCACTGCAAGCTCCGCCTCCCGGGTTTACGCCATTCTCCTGCCTCAGCCTCCCGAGTAGCTAGGACTACAGGTGCCCGCCACCTCGCCCGGCTAGTTTTTTGTATTTTTTTAGTAGAGACGGGGTTTCACTGTGTTCACCAGGATGGTCTCGATTTCCTGACCTCGTGATCCGCCCGTCTCGGCCTCCCAAAGTGCTGGGATTACAGGTTTGAGCCACCGCACCCAGCCTGTTTTTCTTAAATTCTTAGCATGAGTGACTCCAGTTTAGTTTGGTTTGGTCTGTTGGGGCCTAGAGCCTGAGCTCAGTCCAAAACAATGGCCTCCCATAATTTTGCTTAAAAAAATTCCCTCTTTTTGGTCAGGTTCTCACTTAGGTGAGAGTGTAACCAAAACTTAGGGCCTTAGCATTACTCTCAGTTACCATCATTTTGGGTTTCTGGTCTCAGCATGTCATTCACTGGTTACAGTGTCCTTATGGTGACACATTTCTTTCAGTTCTTGTTATTCCAGTTAAAGAGAGACCATATGACATTCTAGAGATGGTTGCATGCAAGCATTTAAAACCTTTGAGAGAATACAGCATGCCAGGGAGACTATTATTATGACTACTGGGAGGATAATACCAAGAGTTTGAGGTATGTATCTTATCCAAGATCCTTATAAGCCAAACCTCCTAAAGTCAAATATATTAAAGAATAAGCTAGATAAATAGTTCACTCACTTAACCAAGCAGTCTCTTTGTTAATCCCCTACCACTGAATTTCTATAATCTTCATTTAATGTATTTTTTCATAGGCCACAAGTGCCAGCAGCTGCACAGATAATTCTCTGTTTAGCCAATTCTATCATAACTTTCACAGTAGAATTTAAAGACTGTTGTGTTACTGTAGCCTTTATAGTTGAATTTTCTAAAGAGCCTGTTATGGGGAATATATTTCTACTCATTGCCTCTTTTACTTTAAACCATGGAAAAAGGACCTAACAAATGATGCTCTTCTAGAAGAGTGAAGGCCTCCTGGCAATGTTCTCTTTAACCCATGATGTGGGTTAAGAGGAGTGAACCAATGTTTTGTTTTTGACTGATTATGATGCAATGTGTGTACCATTAAAGTTTCTTACCTACCTTAGGCCTTTACCCTTTATCTATGAAAGTATAAGGTTATCCATGTATAAGGCTGGCTGCAAACTCCTTCACAAATAAAAGTATACCCCGTAAGTGCACATAACAGATCCCTTTTCACTTCTATTGTTCATAGAGGCATAAGCAAGAAAAATATTCAAAGATAAGAGTTTCATAATAGCAGCAGTCTTAATCTGAATTTGGGAAAAGCTGTTCACATCAAGGGTGTCATCTTCCTGGGATAAATTTCCCTGGTTAGTTTTACCTTAAAGGTTCCAATGGGTGTGCAGTTCCAAGAGTGTGGAAGGACCCTTCTCAGTTGCGAGATTATGAACCCAAAGTTCAAGGCCCCCAAGTTTTGTCATAGTGTGGATGGCAAGGACAGTCTTTCTCTGATGTTCTCAGAAGATCTGAATCATAAAAAGCTTTTTTTTTAACTTGGTGAAAATACACTGTAGCATAATAATCTACTGTTATAACATCAGCCCTTTTGCATGGGAAAGCAACCAGAAAACATGTATCGAAAATAACAGTTGAATGAAATTTCTTTATAAAATGTTTAAATGGCCTACCAGGGGACCAAATGTACCTGCAGCTTTAAATGTTTTCCCAGGGATATGGGACCAAAGTTTATTATAAACTATTTTAGTAATTTGTAAGTTACCACACCAATGTCTTCAATTTGGATTATTTTATCTTTTCCATGATGAGTCATGGAATGCAGAAATTTTAATAATAAAAGCTTTAAGGAATCAGAAAGGACACAGTGGCCATCCTGGTTCTCCATGAGTCCATGCTTCATTAACATTAGACTTGTATCCTCTTGAATACCAGTTGTTTTCCAAATTACATGTATAGCACTGTTAATTGATTGGGGTATCATAGGAAATTTGACTTAGACTGTGGAGTTTACTCAAATGATATATTTAAACAATTTCACTATCAGCTGGTTTAACGTCAAAAATCTGACAAAGTATTTGTCTGATACTTAGTTTTTTGTTCTGCTTGGGTTAGTAGCTTTATACAAGGAAATTCGGTTATTTCTGTGGTTTGCAATAACTTAACATAATAACCATAATTATAATTGATAGCATATACTTAGACATTAGAATTTTTAAAATCCCATACAATTTTGGAACATGTATTAGTATTATTCACAAATATATATACTAAAGAAGATTGAACATCATTTTGGCAATCCCATGTACCTAAACATGTCAAATAATTCTGTTTACCTCTTTTCTGGATGTTTTCAGGGACCTTCTGATCCATCCAAAAGCCAGGCATTAGGAAAGACAATTTTGAAACTGCAGTTTGATTTTGGAATTCCAGATTACCATAGACTATTTTCCCAAAATGATGACTCAGAAATTTTAAAGAAGCAAAAACCTTTTATAACCTTTTATAAAAAAGAAAGAAATACTGTTCTTACACTGTACATGTAAACCTGTTTCTAGTAGTCTTTTTTTTTGAGATAGAGTCTCACTCTGTCACCCAAGCGGGAGTTTAGTGGCGTGATTTGGCTCACTGCAACCTCCACCTCCCAGGTTCAAGCAATTCTCTTGTTTTAACCCCCTGAGAAGCTGGGACTACAGGCACATGCCACCATGCCTGGCTAATTTTTTTATTTTTAGTAGAGATGGGGTTTCACTATGCTGGCCAGGCTGGTCTTGTACTCCTGACCTCATAATCTGCGTGCCTCGACCTCCCAACGTGCTGGGATGACAGGCATGAGCCTCTGCACCTGGCCTACAGTAGTCTTAATTGCGTATTATAATGGCAACTCTTAGCAATTTTAATTTTAATGTAAAACCTGCCAAGTTACATTAATTAGGTGCTAGGTGCTGATAAGTTCTGATTATTTCCAGCATAGCTAAGGGCGTGACCAACTCCACATGTCACCAGGCCTTACCTATTTGTAAAGCCTGCAAGTTAAATGATTTTCAAGAGCCAAAGAAGCAGTTTGTGACCTTAAAGCATTTAGCAAACCTAATATTTGAACATAATTTAGACCACATGTTTACATTTTGAAGACATTTGTATTTTACCAATAGTCTTTAAAACTGTTTATTTCCTAAAGATTACTAAAGTCACATGAACTAAAAGGCATTACACTTTTTACTTTTCTGACAAAATATTTGATTGAAACTCTTATGATTATTAAACGAATTAATTTAAAACTTTACAGAGGAGATAAACAGTGACTTTTACTTTTCATTTAACCGGTTTGCACAGACAGAAAGAGGCCAGAGTCTAACTGAAAAGAAATTTTTACCCTTTTGCTGGCATGCCAGGTTTATGATGTTTTTCTGTCTGAGTTGCAATAGCAACCCTGCTTGACTATATGCAAATAAACACATTGCCATAAATTAAGAAAAGTCACAAATAGTTTACAAATCTTGGAGAAATTAGGCAGAGAGAAGACTATGACTCAAATTCTTTTTACAAAATTATACTCAACACGCTTGAAGTGTCAGGAAGCCTAACATCCAGAAAGTTAGTTTAAGGATAGAAAGTTGGTGTGCTCCATTAATTCCTGTGGGCCTGGCCTAGGTAGCTTAGGAATTCCAGATGAATGGAATGAATGATGACTTGCTAGAAATGCAGAGAAAACAAAATAATTATTCACATAACCAAATAAAACCCTTCCACTAGGAACTAAAAATCATCGTGGTTTTATATATATGTATACACAAGTAAACCCACAAGAGAGTAAACAGCAAATGAATAAAAACTAGAAGCAAAAACAAATAAACAGGAAACCAACCTTAAATTTTCCTACACAATTTACCAAGGAGGCTACAGTGTTACCTAGGGCCCCCCAAAACCCACATAATGAATATTTTATTCCTGATACACAATTT
Source organism: Macaca mulatta (assembly GCF_049350105.2). Taxonomy (NCBI): domain Eukaryota; kingdom Metazoa; phylum Chordata; class Mammalia; order Primates; family Cercopithecidae; genus Macaca; species Macaca mulatta. The sequence goes on from NC_133408.1 coordinate 185,303,756, forward strand.
AATACCCCTAAGTTCACCACTATCACCATACATCCTATGCAATGAAGAAATTCACTCTAGGCACACGACCAGTAAGCACTCCAGTGCCAGCACTATCCATGCAAAACAGTAAGCATAGTGCAAAACAATGCAAGCACGTATGTGAAATGTGGCTCCACACTAAATCCAGCTTCATGCTTAACTATGTTAAAAAAATAAATGGCCACACTGCCAATGCATTTCTTTACAATACTTGTTATTTTTCTTTAATCAAGGCTAAGAGCTTTAACTATGAAAATGTTAACTAGCCAAATGTCTCCAATTCTCTATCAGGTTTTAAAGAATATTTTATTATTTAAACTTTTCCACATCTTTCTCCCCTAGTTAATGATTACTACATTGTTTCATAAATAACCTTTTCAAATCTGTAATTTGAACTAACTTTTAGAAAACTTCTGAATTAGACAAAATTATTCTTTTTTTCACTAATAACAACCCTTTCTGGCACATTTTGTATACAAAATTACTTGTTAGCTATAATTCTTATCCTTAGTGACCTAAAACTTTAGCAAAACCCTAAAAAGCAAAAAATCCTGAACTATCAGATATGGGCGTTTGTGGGCGGAGGACTACCCAGGTGTTGAGGCAAGAGACCGAAGGCACAAACTGTTTCAGTATAATAAAGAAAATAGTATAATAAAGAAAATAGTTAGAATAAGAATAGTCATAATACAAATTAGACATAGAGATGATCATGGACAATTATCAATCATTATTATAAACATTATGAATCATTAGCTTTTAATATTACTAAATATTTAGAATGTTGCATTACTAAAGTGACCTAGGAATAACAGGTGGGTATAGGGTCAGGTGCTGAAGGGACATTGTGAGAAGCGACCTAGAAGGCAAGAGGTGAGCCTTCTGTCACACCCGCATAAGGGCTGCTTGAGGGCTCCTTGGTCAAGCGGTAATGCCAGTGTCTGGGAAGGCACCTGTTACTTAGCAGACCGTGAAAGAGAATCTCCTTTCCTTGGAGGAGTTAGGGAACACTGCTCCACCAGCCTCTTGTGGAAGACTGGATATTATCCAGGACTGCCCGCAGTTATCCAGAGGCCAAAAGCCCTCCCTGTGGTGCTGTGCTTCAATAGTCACGCTCCTTGTCCACTTTCATGTTCCTCCTGTGTTCCTGGTTCCTCTTTGAAGTTCATAGTAGATAGCGGTACAAGAACTAGTGATAGTCTTAAAGTCTTTGATCTTTCTTATAAGTACATAGAAGAAAACGCTGATGTATACTGCCTTCTCTCTCTCTGCTTCGGCTACCTAAAAGGGAAGGGCCCACTGTCCTGTGATCACGTGACTTGCTTCACCTTGTCAATCACTTAGAAGATTCACCCTCTTTACCCTGCCCCCTTGTGTTGTATGCAATAAATATCAGCACGCCCAGCTGTTCGCCCAGCTGTTCGGGGCCACTAGGTAGTGTCTTGGTGGTAGTGGTCCCCCAGGCCCAGCTGTTTTTTCTTTATCTCTTTGTCTTGTGTCTTTATTTATTACAATCTCTCATCTCCGCAGGCAGAGATAACACCCGCTAAGCCCTATAGGGCTGGACCCTACAGCCGTTTATAGATAAGAACAATTCCACAATTTTTAGAAACATAATTCTCCATATCACAACACTTTCTTAATTGGAAATGACCCAGATATTAAGTGAGCATCAAAAATAACTTTAAGATGTTAATTTACACAAAAAGTTTATTTAAAACATTTATTTCATGCATGTCTTGTGGTTTAAGTTGGGGAGATACAAGGGGAGGATGTGAAGGAGGCTTTGAACTGGGGGAAAAGGCGGCAATGAGGTGTGGCAAAAAGGCCTAGGAATAGTCAGGGAAGCAGATAATCTAGTTAAAATGTCTTGGCCTAATGAGGGAACTGGGGAGGTGGGGATAACTAGAAGGGAGTGCATTAAAGAATGTTGTCTAAGTTGGCGCCAGAGTTGGGGAGTTTTAAGAGGTTTAGAAGCCTGGCTGTCAATACCCACAACAGTTACGGAGGTAAAGGAAAAAGGCCTTTGAAAAGAAGGTAATGTGGAGTTGGCAGCCTCCATATTAATTAAGAAGGGGACGGACTTACCCTGCACTATAAGTGTTACCTAAAGCATCTGTGATGGTCTAGGAGGCTTCCAAGGCAATCGGACCGTGTCAGTCTTCAGCTGCTAAGCCGAGAAGATCTGGGAAGGAGTCAGTCAGAGCCTGGGGTCAGTTGGACAGTCCAATTTCCAGTGGGATCCTGCACAGATGGGACACGGCTTAGGAGGAATCCCGGGCTGCCGGCGTTCATTGGCCCGATGGCCACATTTCTGGCACTTGAAGCAAGTTCCTGGGGGAGGAAGTCCTGGAGGAACCCCTGGCAGCTGCGGTTCAGGCGTTTGGAAGTTCTTGTGTGCTGGAGATGTGGCTGGGGTTTCTCTCACAGTGGAGGCAAGGAATTGCAACTCAGAAATACGTTGCTGCTTGGCTGCCTCTACTCTATTACTGTACACCTTGAAGGCGAGGTTAATTAGGTCCTGTTGTGGGGTTTGATGGCCGGAATCTAATTTTTGGAGCTTTTCCTAATGTTAGGAGCTGACTGGGTGATAAAATGCATATTAATAATAAGGCGGCCTTCTGGCTCCCCTGGGTCTAGGGCAGTAAAGCGTCTAAGGGTTGCTGCTAAGCGGGCCATGAACTGGGCTGGGTTTTTATATTTGATGAAAAAGAGCCTAAATGCTAACTGATTTGGGAGAGGTAGGATAAAGAAAAAAAGGAGCATTAACCTTGACTATGCTTTTAGCTCCAGCCACCTCTTTAAGAGGAAATTCTTGGGCAGGTGGGGGTTGGGGGCTAGTCATGGAATGAAACAGTAAACCAGATCCTGTGTGAGGAGAGGAGGTGATAGAAAGATTATATGGTGGGGGAGCAGAGGCTGAGGAAGAATTGGGGCCTGGCTTGGCCTGGCGAGGAACAGCCTGGGGAGGAGGGGAGAGGTCAGATGGGTCTGTAAAAAAGAAAGATTAGAAAGACTCAGCGACACTTGGGGTTGGGGCAGAGGGGACAGGCAGGAGGGAAAGAAGGAGGATTTGGGACGAGTCGCATTGGGAACAGAGACGAGGGAGGGAACAATGTGTAAAAGAATGCCTGGACGTCAGGCACCTCAGACCGTTTGCCTATTTTACAACAAGAATTATCTAGATCTTGTAGGATGGAAAAATTGAAAGTGCCGTTTTCTGGCTATTTGGAACCACTGTCGAGTTTATATTGGGGTCAAGCGGTGTTGCAGAAGAAAATAAGACACTTAGATTTTTGGTAAGGTGAGAGTTGAAGAAGTTTTAAGTTCGTGAGAACACAAGCTAAGGGAGAAGAGGGAGGAATGGAGGGTGGAAGGTTGCCTATAGTGAGGGAGGCAAGTTTAAAGAGAAGGGTAGGACACTGAGAAAGTGGCAGGGAGCAGCCCTGGGCAGCAACGTGGGTGAGCAGCCAAAGCAGGTGTCCCCGTAATTGACTTGCCACCAACGGAACATAGGTGAATGACCAAGGCAGGCGTCCCTGCGGAGATCAGACACCAATGGAACGTGGGTGAATAATCAGAGAGGCGTCCCCACAATGATTAAACACCAAGGGAAGGCTGCCTTCCCGAGTCTGTGACCGGTGCCAGAGCTTCGGGTCCAAGGATAAAATGTGTCTCCTTTGTCCCTACCAGAAAATGAAAGGAATTGAAATTAAGAGAAGGGAGAGATTGAAGTGTGGCGCCAAGAATGAAAGGAGAAAGAGGTTGAGGGATAGTGAGAGAGGTTGGAGAAGAGAGTAAAAGAGACCGCTTACCAGATTTAAAATTGGTGAGATGTTCCTTGGGCTGGTCGGTCTGAGGACCCGAGGTCGTAGGTGGATCTTTCTCATGGAGCAAAAAGCAGGAGGACAGGGGATTGATCTCCCAAGGGAGGTCCCCCCCGATCTGAGTCACGGCACCAAATTTCATGCACGTCCGAGTGAAGGGACCACCAAACAGGCTTTATGTGAGCAACAAGGCTGTTTATTTCATCTGGGTGCAGGTGGGCTGAGTCTGAAAAGAGATTCAGGGAAGGGAGATAGGGGTGGGGCCGTTTTATAGGATTTGGGTGGGTAAAGGAAAATTACAGTCAAAGGGGGTTGTTCTCTGGCAGGCGGGGGTGAGGGGTCACAAGGTGCTCAGTGGGGGAGCTTTTGAGCCAGGATGAGTCAGGAAAAGGAATTTCACAGGGTAATGTCATCAGTTAAGGCAGGAGCAGGCCATTTTCACTTCTTTTGTGGTGGAATGTCACCACTTAAGGCAGGAACCGGCCATCTGGATGTGTACCTGCAAGTCATAGCGGATATGATGGCTTCGCTTTGCCTCAGAGGCCTGACAATTTATACTCAATTCTTTCACTTTTAACAAGGGAGACATGAGACATCATGTAACATATGTAAAAAGCACATTGATTTGGTGCAGAAAGGTGGGACAGTTTGAAGTGGGGAGGGGGCTTGGGAGCTTTCAGGTCACAGGTAGGTGGGAGACAAACAGTTCCATGCTTTTGAGTTTCTGGTTAGCCTTTTCAAAGGAAGCAATCAGACATGCATTTTTCTCAGTGAGCAGAGGAATGAATTTGAATAGAATGGGAGGCAGGTTTGCCCTCAGTGTCCCCAGCTTGAATTAACACTGACATTTTAAATATCTAGCCAAGACAAAAATAAAATTCAGACAAAATGTATGCTGACAATTCTGAAGGCATTTCTATTTTTATTCCAACAATCATTTTAAAGCTAGCTTGTTTAATATAGTAATACTTAAGTGACATGAACTTGAAAATTGCTTAGACTTATTTACTTATGAGTGTTCTTTTACTTGTAAGCCAGTTTGGTAGACACAACATATAACAATAACTGTACGTGCAAATAAACACATCTAGACATGTATACACACACATAAATGAAGATCCAATAGCTGGGAACGTTAGCCATGAGATAGCGATACGAACTTGCCGGGTTTACTTTGCCCGTGTAGATAAGTTAATGAAGGCTTTGAACCAAATTTTTGGGTAAAGCAGTCTCCATGGCAGTTTAATTTTTAAGGCCAAACCTTCCCAGACTCCAAAGAATACTGTGGCCAAACAGTATCAAAGGAAGGCGTCACATGTTAACCAGGCCTCCTGCTTAGAATAGCAGCACAAAAGTCTGGATCCATGCAACACCATCCCACTTTCCCATTAGAGAGCGAACTCCAGATTCTGAACAATGCTGTGGCCAAGCAACGATGCACCTGTGAGAGAAAATTCTAAGGAGGGCTTAGTACTAGGGTCTCAGAAACTCTGCTGAGAGCATCCACTTTTGGGAGGCTGAGGTTCACAGGATCCCCCGGAGCATCCTCCTGTGGGGTTCAATCTTAAGAGTGTCAGACATCTCTGATCTTAGATGGGCACCAGTGCCACTTTGCATGCTTTCCCTCCAGAGCCTACTATAAGCTGTCCTTTGGTACCAGGGTGTAATCCCTGACTTTTAGCATCCTTATAATTTGATAAGGCCACACTTTCTTATGATTCCTATTCCGTGAACTTTAATGATAGGAACTGGAGGCGGGGTGGATTTCTTTTGCCCTTAGCCAGTTAAATAGGGGAAGGAAAAAATTTAGCATAGGAAAAGAAGGTGTAAGTCACCTGAGACATGTGCTAGTTTGCCCCTAGCTGAGCCACATGTAGGGATAAGGGACCACGAGTGAAAAACATAAAATAAAGAGTCTTTCCCGGTTCTGGGCAGAACAGTCAGAACAGTCATTCCCATTCATTCCAAGGCCTTCAGGCAATACCAGGTAGTGACCCCACCCAATTGCCCTCAATTTCCAAGGAGTTGCTAGGAAACAGCCAGTGAAAGACTGAAAAAGAAAGAAAGGAAAAAAAATAAATAAATAAAAAAGACTCTGGTCCCTTAAGCAAACTGGGCAAAACATGGAAACCCCTTTAGTTTCACTGGCCGCAGCCAGAAACCTGCAGTTGTTTTCCTGTTTAGGCACTGCCCAGCAAGGGTTCCAAGTTGGAAAGCAAAAGAGAGAGAGCAACAGAGAGAAAGAGAGAAATATTCCCCTGTATGGAGCAAAAAGGAAAGGATGAAGGAGAAAAATAAATCCCAAGCTTTGGCCTACCTTCTGGAATTTCTCCTGGCTGGCTTGCCAAAATATGTTCCTGGTGGAGGGCGGCCAAGTTATTGACATCTTAAACACAGAATTGGACAAGATGTACAAACAAAGTAAGGAAAGAATGAAGGGATTTATTGAAAATGAAAGTACACTCCACAGTGTAGTGTAGGAGCAGGTCCAAGCATAGGGGCTTGAGGGCCCCATTACAGAATTTGTGGGAGTTTAAAATACCCTCTAAAGGATTCCATTGGCTACTTGGTGTAGGCACTATGTAAATGGAGAGGATGAAATACAGTTTCAAAGTCAGTTACTTGGAGTATGCCCTATAGAGAGGATATTTTTTCTCACAGCTGAAGGGTGAATTGACATTATGTTCCCTGCCTCTAGAACTTATTTTCCTGCCTCAATCTTGTTCTTCTTTATGGCCGTGTAGTATGCCATGGTGTACATGTACCATATTTGCTTTATCCAGTCCAATGTTCATAGGTATTTAGGTTGATTCCATGTCTTTGTTACAGTGAATAATGCTGCAATGAACATATGTGTACAAGTGCCTCCAAGGCAGAAAAATTTATATTCCTTTGGGTATATCTTCAGTAATAGAATGGCTGGGCCAAATGGTAGTTTGGTTTTAAATTCTTTGAGAAATCTCTAAACTGCTTTCCACAGTGGCAGAACTAATTGACATTTTGACCAGTAGTGTATAAGTGTTCCCTTTTCTCTGGAACCTTGGCAGCATGTTATTTTTTGGCTTTTAATTGGTGTGAGATGGAATCTCATCAAGGTTTTGATTTGCATTGTTCTAATGATTAGTGATGTACAGTATTTTTTTATATGCTTGTTGGCCAAAAGTATGTCTTCTCAGAAGTGTCTGTTCATATTCTTTGCCCATTTTTAAATGAGGCTGTTTGTTTTTTGCTTTTTAATTTGTTTAAATTCCTTACAAATTCTGGATATTAGACCTTTGTCAGATGCATCATTTGCAAATATTTTTCCCATTCTTTAGATTATTTGCACTGCTGGTAAAGCTCTTTTAATTTTATTATGTCCCCTTTGTCAATTTTTGTTTTAGTTGCAATTGCTTTTGACATCTTCAACATGAAATCTTTGCCAGGGGCTATGTCCAGAAGTGCTTCATAAGCAAAGGAGAAACAGGGTCTTTGCAGACAAGCAAATGCAAAGGGAATTCATTACCACCAGATTTGCCTTTCAAGAGTTCCTTAAGGGAGTGCTAAATAAGGAAAGGAAAGATCATTACAAGCCATCACAAAAACACCTAAGTACATAGACCATTGACACTACAAAGCAACTATACCATCAAATGTTTGTAACATGCAGCTCACAACATGATGACAAGATCAAACCCACACATATCAATATTAACCTTGAACATAAACAGGCTAAATGCACCACTTAAAAGTAAGCATAGAGTGGCAAGTTGGATGAAGAAGCATGACCCAAGTCTATGCTGTCTCCATGAGACCCATCTCCCATGCAGTGATACCCATAGAAAGAAAAGTGATAGAGAAAAATCTACCAAGCAGATGGAAAACAAACACACAAACAAAAAATGCTGAGGTTGTTATTCTAATTTCAGACAAAACAGAGTTTAAACCAACAATCGAAAAACACACATAAAAGGCATTACATAATGATAAAGGTTGTAATTCAACAAGAATAACTATCCTAAATACACATGTTCTTAACAGTGGAGCACCCAGATTCATAAACAAGTTCTTAGAGACCTACAAAGAGAATTAGACAAGTACACAGTAATAGTGGGAAACTTCCACACCCCACTGACAATATTAGACAGATTGTTAAGGCAGAAGCTAAAAACAAATTGAGAACTGAACTTGACACTTGGACAAATGGACCTAACAGACACCTATAGAACACTCCACCAAGCAACAACAGAATACAGAAACATTCTTCCCATTTTCACACGGCACATACTCTAAAATCAACCATATGATTGGCTATAAAACAATTCTGAACAAATTCAAAAAAAATTATACTAACCACACTCTTAGACCATAGCATAAAAAAAATGAAAGTCAATACTAAGAAATTCTCTCAAAACCATACAATTACATGGAAATTAAATAATTTTCTCCTGAGTGATCTCAGGGTAAACAATGAAATTTAAGCAGAAATCCAGAAATTCCTTAAAACTAATGAAAACAAAGATACAACATACCAGAATCTCTGGGACATAGCTGAAGTAGTGTTAGGAAGAAAGTTTATAGCACTAAATGCCACCCACCATATCAAAACCTGACAGAGGTGCAACAGAAAATGAAAACTTCAGGTCCATATTCCTTTGAAAGAATTAATAAGATTGAGAGACCACTAGCTAGACTAATAAAGAAAAAAGAGAGAAAATCTAAATAAACACAATCAGAAATGACAAAGGGGACATTATCATTTTGTTTTTCTGTGGGATTGGTAATCAATCCCACAGAAAAACAAAAATCCTTCAGAGACTATTAAAAACACCTCTATATGCACAAACTAGGAAACCCAGAAGAAATGGATAAATTCCTGGAAAAAATACAACCTCACAAGATTGAACCAGGAAGAAATTTAATCCCCAGACAGACCAATAATGATTTCTGAACTTGAATCAGTAATAAAAAGCCTACCAACCAGTGAAAGCCTAGGACCAAATGGATTCACAGTCAAATTCTACGAGATGTATAAGAAAAGCTGGAACCATTCCTATGGAAACTATTCCAAGAAACTGATGAGGAGGGTCCTCCATAACTCATTCTACGAGGCCAGCATCATTCTGATACCAAAACCTGGCAGAGACACGGACAAAAGAGCTAACTTTAGGCCAGTACCCGTGGTGAAAATAGATGGAAGAGTCCTCAACAGAATATTAGCAAACTGAATCCAGCAGCACATGAAAAACCTAATTTACTATGATCAAGTAAGCTTTATTCTTGGGATGCAAGGTTGATTCAACATACACAAGTTAATAAATATAATTCATCACATAAACAGAACTAAAAACAAAACTATTTTGTATTCAAAATCATTTCAATCATTTCAACAGATGCAGAAAAGGTTTTCAATGAAACTCAACATACATCATGTTAAAAACCCTCAACAAACTAGGCATATCTCAAAGTAAGAATTTTCTATGACAAACTCACATCCAACATCATCCCAAATGGGTAGAAGCTGGAACCATTCCCCTTGAGAATTGAAACAGATTGAGGATGCTTACTCTCACCACTGCCATTCTACCTAGTGCTCAGCGTCTTAGCCAGATCCATCCCAATTCTGTTTTCTACAGGACGAGTAGATCTAGCATCACTGAAGAGTGAATTATTAAGTAACACTGTTTTACATCTTCCTGATCCTCTATGTGCTCCTCTCTCTCTCCCTCTCTCTCTGTCTCTCTATTTTATATATATATATATATATATATATATATATATATATATATATATATATATATATTTCTTTTTTGAGACAGAGTCTTGCTCTGTCGCCCAGGCTGGAGTGTGGTGGCGCGATCTCGGCTCACGGCAAGCTCCGCCTCCCGGGTTCACACCATTCTCCTGCCTCAGCTTCCTGAGTAGCTGGGTCTACAGCCGCCCACCACCACGCCCGACTAATTTTTTGTGTTTTATACTAGAGACGGGGTTTCACCGTGTTAGCCAGAATGGTCTCCATCTCCTGACCTCGTGATCCACCCACCTCGGCCTCCCAAAGTGCTGGGATTACAGGCGTGAGCCACCGCTCCCGGCCTCTTTTCTTAACCAGATCCAAGGCTTGGGTACTAAAGAGAATCTTTACTTACTTAGTCCCATGGAACCCCAACAATAGTCATTATATAATTGTTGAAAATAAATACTACTAGGCATTTATATTAGTAATATTAGTATTACTTCTTCAAGGACCTGACATTTTTGAAGCTCCTTTCCCTTTTTGCTCAGATCACTGTCCAATCTGCTCCTTAATTTTTCTAACAAATGATTTGTTTTTTTCAGACTTATAAGTATGCATCTGTAGTTTATTAGAAACTTTAATTTTTGTATACTAAAAATAATTTTAAAAATGTATGCAAACCTAACATCACAAAAATTGCTAATCACCCCAACACACTGGAAAAGTTTCAACCTAGAAGAGAGAACAGGTAAAGTCCAATCTTGCTCGTTCTCCCTTTTTGAACTCTGCATTAAGGAAAAAGAAGGAGAAGAACACACTCTTCTTTCCCTTCTCAGTTGATGGGAGAGGTAGAACAATGAAAGTTTTAAAACCTACTGGGATCTCAATAACTGAAAATGTTTCTGAAGTTATGGATTCTGCACATCCTGAGAATAGGAGAACTGCTCCCAAGTGACGAAGTGGAACTTTATATAGACTATATTATTTGATGTGCTCTTATGGTTTTCTTTAGACAAGATATAGTATACAAATATGATAGAATAAAAGTTGACTACTACTTTAATAGTTTGAACTTGTTATGGTGCTAACATAAAATAGAATTAAAATAGACAAAGGAAAAGTAACTGTTGTACATTAACCAATATGTATCATGCTTAATGTTTTCTTAAACATGAGCTCAAAATAGAGCACAGCCCTTTTAAAACTAGTTTGCATTAAAGGTTTGTGCCCACAGTGATTTGTTTTTCATATTCATTTTATTTTATAAAAAGAGAAATGCATATTCATAAGAATTATGAGGTAAAGCCTGGAAGTCAGATATTCAAATAACTCTTTTCTTTGGAAACTCCCTCAGGCTATCATGATTGATTACTCCTAATTTCCTTTTGAAACAAAATGTCAGGCATAGATCCTTAACAGAATTTGAGCTTTAAGTGTTTTGCCAGATCAGTGGCTAGAGTTGAAATAAAATCTTTCGAGTGGGCAATAGAAAAACATTTTAAAATCAGCCTAAATTTTTTCCAAACACTTTGGAAAAAATTATAGTAAATATTATTTATTGAAACTTTTAACAACTGAAGCATAAGTGTATATTGATGGTATGGACAGGTTTTGTGGCTGTTCATAGGAACAAGAATAAAAAGGAAAGACAAATGAACACTGTTCATAATCTATAGCTAATTATTTGCACTATCACAACATAAAGAGATGCTATAACACTAAATGATTATTGGAAAAATACTAATAGGTGGTTAAAAATAGTGAAATTTAGATTTCAATGATCTAATCTATATTGAGAGTTGTTTTGTATAAAAATGACTGAAATTGCATATCTTTTACAAAATTAAGATGAAGTGAAAGCTTTGATTGGGAGATTATCTCTCAAGTAATTTTTAAAACAACATTTTTTTAAAAACTGCCTTAAGCAGTTAAAATTTCTTCCCTGTTTAAGAGCTGTATTTTTGCCTTCAGTAGATATTTACTCATTAATCTTTTGTTAGAGTATAGTTCCTGAGACATTTGTTCTTGCTGGCTCCCAAAACTTGTCAAGTCACTTAAATGTTCTGTCTTTGCTCTGACCTCTACCGCCCTCATAACCTGTCTCCCATCCACGCCACTGTACATATAAACTAAAAGTTGAGCTGCCTTCTACCTTTAATGTATTGACATTAGTGGTATTTTGAAAAAGTTAGTGTCTTCACATTGGATTCCAAAAATCTTTAAATGCATGTTTTCCAAAAATTTCAATGTTAGGCATTTTGTCCCTATTGACAGCAAGAAATCATCATCATCATTATTATCATCATCATCCTTATAATTTATTGAACTCATACCATATAAAGAGCACTTTAAAAACCCATTATATATTATTGAATTTAATCCTGATAACATTCCATATGGGAGAGTATCCCATAATACTCTCATCACAAGATAATTTAATTGCATCTGAAAAGTTGTTTTGAATTTAAGATACCATGTATTACTCTGGTCTCATACTGCTAATAAAGACATACCCAAGACTGGGTAATTTGTAAAGGAAAGAGGTTTAATTGACTCACTGTTTCACATAGCTGGGGAGGCCTCATAATGATGGCGGAAGGCAAAGGGGAAGCAAGACACGTCTTATATGGTGGTAGGCAAGAGAGCTTGTGCAGGGGAGCTCCCATTTAAAAAACCACCAGCTCTCATGAGACTTGTTCACTACCACAAGAACAGTGTGGGGGAAATCCCCCACATAATTCAATTATCTCCACCTGGCCTGTCTTTGACATGTGGGGATTATTACCATTCAAGATGAGATTTGGGTGGGGCCACAGCCAAACCATATCATACCATATTCACAGGTCCAGGGAATTAGGATATAGACATCTTTGGGGGACCATAATTAAGCCCCCACAATAACATGATATAAATGATCCTTGAAAAAGGTGCTTTTCTTTCTTTTCATGTATAATGTTGACGGCAATTGTCTAAATCCCTGTCTGAGTACCAGAGGACAAGATAATGACAAATAAATACATGTACACCATGTTTACAAAAGTAATAAAATAATAGGCTTACTATAGAAGATAAGAATCATAATGCACTTTTCCTTTCTCCTTGTTATTTAATCTGAAAAAAAATAATTAAAATATTTATAAAATTCTATAGATTTAATTTTTAATTAAATTGAGAATGTACTTTAATATCATTTATGCCAAATACTATAGTATGCTTTCTCATTTATTTGAAGATTTATCAACATAACTTCTCAGAAGTATTTTTCTCAAGACATGTTATTTACTATAAATTATTCCAATGCATATTAATACAAATGTAATGTTCAGTTTGTTTTTAATTTGGAGAAGGACAGAATACAATGTAACAATCTGAAGATAAATCAATGACATTAATAAAATTAAGGAGATTTAAATCCTATGAAAATAATAAAATATACCTCATTGGTATCTGACATGAGCAGTAAAAATCATACAAATTAGTTTCCCCCTTGTTTTTATTCTGAAAATATCAAGATACTGTTTCCTCTGGTAATTTAGACTGCATGTGAATAACATGTTGTTTTGTGACAACAAGCTTTGTCACTGTTTCGGAGAGAATATTGTTGTCTTATGTTTAGATGAAACCATTGAATTGTTGGGAATATAAATAAAATAAGCTACTTTAAAAAATGTAAAAATTCCAAGACTTTACTTGAGAAAAAGGAAAGCAGTTTTCAAAGCTTTCAAAACAGTGTTTTCTGCTGGAACTAAAACTTAAATACCCTACATTGTAATGTTAGAATGATGTAAAAAGAATACATGAATCTTTTCATAGCTTTAGTATATGACATTTCTCTTATATATTGTCTTAGTGAGACTAGGTTCTCTATTACTATTATATTTAAGAACAGAATTTCTTTGGAGATAAATTTATTCTCTCAACAAGTCTACAACTAGAAATCTGCAGCACATTTTAAAATGCTCTTATTTCTGAATGGAAGTAGTGTTTTTACAAGAAATAAAACATTTGGATTTCTCTTTATTTCTTTTTTTTAAGAAAAAAATTTAAAATATATTTGAGTTTATTTCTGGGTTCTCTATTCTGTTCCATTGGTCTATGTGCCTATTTTTATATCACTACTATACTCTTTTGGTGACTATAACCTTATAGTATAGTTTCAAATCAGGTAAAGTGATTCCTCCAGATTTGTTCTTTTTGCTTAGCCTTGTACTGGTATAAAACTAGGCGCATAGACCAATGTAACACCATAGAGAACCCAGAAATTAAGCCAAATACTTACAGTCAACAGATCTTTGACAAAGCAAACAAAAACATAAAGTGGGGAAAGGACACCGTATTCAATAAATGGTTCTGGGATAATTGGCAAGCCACACGTAGAAGAAAAAAACTGGGTCCTCATCACCTTATACAAAATAAACTCAAGATGGATCAATTACTTAAATCTAAGACTTAAAACCATAAAGATTCTAGAAGATAACATCAGAAAAACCCTTCTAGACATTGGCTTAGGGAAAGATTTCATGACCAAGAACTCAAAAGCAAACACAACAAAAACAAAGATAAATAGGTGGGACTTAATTAAAATAAAGAGCTTAATTAAATTAAAATAACTTAATTAAAATAAAATAATGAAGGACCCATTCTAAGTTGTTAGGCTCTTGAGCAATGCTTCTACTTAAGTTAGACTCCTACCATTCTGCAGAGACTGAAAGATAGAGGTACTATCTCCCTTGATGATTACATTTTAAAAAGTGGTTTGTGGGTCATTGAGAAAAATATGCCCTGGTTATACATCTTGCAGGAGGTTTATTTAGCTTTTACAAATATTTGCTTTTAGTTTAAAGATACAGATAAAACTTACAATGACAAGTTTCTAAAGCAAATGCTCTAAGAAACAAGAGGGGAGAAATTTCTTCCTTTACTTTCAACAGGGAGCAGTCAACCACTTTTTGAAAATTTAAAATTTGCATTTTCACTTATAAAGATCCGAAACTTGGCCAGGAGTGGTGCTCATGCCTGTAATTCCTTTGGGAGGCCGAGGAGGGCGAATCACAAGGTCAGGAGTTCAAGACCAGCCTGACCAACATGGTGAAACCCTGTCTCTACTAAAAATACAAAAATTAGCCGGTCATGGTGGCACGTGCCTGCAATCCCAGCTACTCAGGAGGCTGAGGCAGGAGAATCTCTTGAATTCAGGAGGTGGAGGTTGCAGTGAGCCAAGATCGTGCCATTGAACTCCAGCCCAGGTGACAGAGTGAGACTCTGTCTCAAAATAAATAAACAAATAAATAAAATTTTTTAAAAACCCGAAGCTTTTCCATGCATAGCTGTTCCAAGCACTGCGTCAGCAATCCCATTTTGTCTTTCCACCCATGCTACCTTTTCTACCTAGTCTTCATAAATAATGAAGTTGATATTTTGCTGTTTCATCTGCTGTCTTTGTGCCTTTGTTTCTCAGACATGCATGGGGGAAAAGGTAATACTGAAAGATTCCTCAAACCCCAAAACATTTCGTATGTGGGTTTTCTCCCTATTAATGCCAGGAGGTAGCTTCAGGATCAGCATAATTAAGATTGGGAAGAAGTCAGTCACACTTTGTGGAATTCTTTTTCTTACATGGCTGGGTACCAAATGTGTTCTTGTCTTATTTCCCTCCTGTGGTATATTTAAATCAATGTGATTCTTTCCCATTTATTTTATTTCTCTCAGTAAACTACATTTTCTTCGTATTTATCTTATAGAACAAGAAATTCACCAAAGGCTTTAACAAACTTTTAAATACTTATTCTCCTCTAATTTGTATTAAAAATTCCAAAATGCAATTGTGAACATACTATATTTAAAAAGTAGGAATGGAGTGAGATGCCAAAGCTGGAGACATAGAATTCAGTGCCACGAGATAATAACCTGAATGATGAGAGAAGATCATTTCACCACTTGAAAGAGGACAGTGAAATAGGGTCTGAGGGGAAACTCTTAAACCTCAAGGAAATTAAAAGAGAAGAAAAATTAGGAAATGGGTATGAGCAGTACAAATGCTGGGATAAAATTAGGAAGGTGCAGTGTTCCCAAGTTCAATAAATGACAGAATTTCAAGACCATAGGTCTATATATAGTGCCATATTACACAGACTGGGCAAGAAGGAATCTGAGTAATAACTCATTATTAGACAAGGAAGAAGGCATTAGGTTAATGTGAGATTTTAATTTTTGGTGAGAAAACTCAGACAAAAGGAAATTTAGAGAGAAAATCTGGTACAATTGTGTTATAATACTTGATAGATTAATTTTGGGGTAAAAAGGAGCAGAAAAATTAAGCTTAGTTGGTAGGTAGACATAAGAGTTATCACTAATGTCAAGATCTGTGTTGAGTTAGTTGTGAACCTTTAAAATTTGGGACAAATGAAGGATCACGAAACCTGATCAAGCTTGTCCAATATTGAGAAATTTTATTAATTTCATAGAGCTACCTGGATTGAATAGGAGGTAGAGCAATGAATGTCACTAAAGTCTTCAAGATGGGAATTTGAACAAGAATTGAGATGCTTAAAGTGTTGATTTTTCTTATGTTTGAAAATGACCTATCTTTCCCTTTATTTAGGTCATTCTTAATGACTTTCAATAAAGTTATAATTTTGCCTGTAGAAAGAAAGATTTTGCCTTTGGTTTTAAAGAGTCTTCCTAGTAAGATATAATTTATATATGTAAAAGCACACACATAGTAGGTGTGTAGTTTGATGAATTTTTGTAGTTACTTATAGTAATTTAGCAGTGGCTTTAAATTATGTATTTAAAATTGTTGTTCTCTGTTATTTCGTATATAGAAGTGTATTTAGCTTTCGGAGTCTCTGATAGCTCCAAATTTTGCATAAATCTCTTATACTAATATATCATCTGTAGTTCTGTATCATGATAGCTTTGTTTTGGCATTGGCATGCTTTATTATTTTCATTTCTTTTTTCTTTTTTATTGTGCTTACAATCCTCTTCAGTATAATGTTACATAGAATTGGTGATAACGGAAATTTATTTATATTTTATTACCAATTTTACTGTGAAGTTTTATTGTTTCAACTTGAGTATTCACCACATAGTGTTTGATCTTTGTTTTTGGTTAATATTCTCTTTCAGATAATTTCCTTTTTAGGAATCATGAATTACTATTGTATTTTATTAAAAGTTCATTAACATATCTATTATTCATGTATATTTTCTCTTTTAATTCTTTGTTATATATACATGAATTAATAGGTTTTCTCATGGTTTACTCTAGGTTTAACGTGTTACCTAATTTTCATTTTAATAAATTTTACTTGCTAATACTTTTGAATATGATTTTGGCATTTCTGTTTATGAGTGAGTTCAGCTAGTCAGTCTGTTTTTACATAGTGTTCTTGACATTGACACTAGGTAATACTAGCTTCATAAAATGTGTTGAGGAATGCTGTGGACCAAATTGTGCTCCCCTAAAATTCATATATCAAAGTTGTAATCCCCAGTGTGACTATTTGAAAATAAGGCCTATAAAATTACTTAAGAGATTAATCTGTTACTTATAAGCTTATTAAAGTTAAATGGGATCATAAGGTTGGCATCCTAATGTGATAGGATTAGTGTCCTTATCAGAAGAGACACTAGAGACACTCTTTCCCTGTAATGTGAGAATACAGTGAGAAGACAGTATCTGCAACACAAGAAAAGAATCTTAACAGAAACCAAATCAGCCAGCACATAGATCTGGGACTTCTCAGCCTCCAGAAATGTTAGAAATTAAATTTTTGTATTTCAGGCCACCCCGTCTATGATATTTTCTTATGGCCGCCCAAGCCAACTAACGCAGGGAGGGTTTCTTATTCTACTATACTCTGAAAAGAGTAATCTAAAAAAGTAATCTAAATTTGGAAGTGTTGTTTCATTTTGTTTGAACTCACCTTAAAATGGCAGAGATTTTGTTGAAAGAGTTTTATCTGTCAATTACGTATATGCATGTTACAAGAACATTCTGGCTTAATAGAGTTTCTTCTCAGGTAAGCATAGAACCTATATTATTCTTAATTTTTTTGTCATTTGTCATTGAATTACAAATATTTTGTTATAATTATTTCTTTTTAAAAATAAGTATTTTATTGATATACTATACTAATAAATTATGCAAAGCAAGAATATAACTATAAATTTCTGTATGCATATGTATATATTCATGTTACCATCATGCATATAAATCTAAAGAATACCTCTGGCACACCAGAACGTTCCCCTATGTCCCATTCTAGACAGTGTGTCAGAGATATTCTCTATTTCCATTTTCTTCATAAATTTTGTAAGTTTTGGCAAGTAGGATTTTTCAAAAAATTTGTCAGTTTAACTTGAATTGTCATGAACAAAAAATGTTTCAAATAATTTACTAATGCAATCCCTAGGCCTAGATATTAGTTTCTGGAAACAAACAAAACTGGAGGTATCACATTACCTGACTTCAAGCCATACTACAGGGTTACAGTAACCAGTACACTAGTGCAAAAACAAACACTTAGACCAATGGAGAAGAATAGAGGGCAGAAGTAAAGTTGTGCACCTACAACCATCTGATCTTTAACAAAGTCGATAAAAACAAGTAATGGGGAAAAGACTCCCTGTTCAATAAATGGTTTTGGGATAACTGGCTAGCCATATGTGGAAGATTGAAATTGGACCCTATATATATTTGCAAACTATGCATCCAACAAAGGTCTAAGATACAGAATCTATAAGGAACTTAGACAAAATAACAAGCAAAAACCAAACAACCCCATTAAAAAATGAGCAAATGAGATGAACACTTTTCAAAAGAAGACATACGTGTGTCCAAGAAACATGAAAAAATGCTCAACATCATTAATCATTAGAAAAATGCAAATCAAAAACACAATCAGGTACCATCTCATCCCAGTCAGGATGGCTATTATTAAAAGTCAAAAAATAATAATGCTGGCAAGGTTGTAGAGACAAAGGAATGCTTATAAAGTAATGGTCAGAATTTAATTCATTAAACCATTGTGTAAAGCACTTTGGTGATTTCTCAAAGAACTTAAAAGAGAACTACCATTCATCCCAGCAATCCCATTACTGGGTATAGACCCAGAGGAATATAAATCATTCTACCATAAAGGCAAATGAACGCAAATGCTTATCACAGCACTACTCATAATGGCAAAGACATGGAATCAATCTAAATGCTCATCAGTAGTAGAGTGGAAAAAGAAAATGTGGTAAATATACACTATGGAATACTACACAGCCGTAAAAAATGAGACCATGTCTTTTGCAGCAACATGGATAGAGCCGGAGGCCTTTATTCTAAGTGAACTAATGCAGAAACAGAAAACCAAATACCACATGTTCTCACTTTCAAGAAGGAGTAAACATTGAGTATACATGAACACAAAAAAATTGAACAACAGACCCTGGAGCCTACTTAGTGGAGGTAGAGAGGAGGATTAGGGTAAAAAAGTTGTCTATAGTGCACTATGCTTATTACTTGGGTGACTAAATACTCTCTACACCAAACCCTCGTGACACACAATTTACCTGTATAACAAACCTGCACATGTACCCTCGAAACCTAAAATAAAAGTTTAAAAATATATAAAAATAAAAAATAAAATTAAAAAAGTAGTCCATTTCATCTAGATTTTAAAATTTAGTTTTTTAAAGTGTTCATAATATGTTCTTAACTTTTTAATGTCTGTTGCTTTTGTTATTTTTCTTTTTTCTTTCCTGACATTGGTAATTTGCTTTTACTCCCTTTTTTGCCTTTAACTGTATTATAATATTCAATTAATTGTTTTCATCCTTTCAAATAGCAAACTGTTGGCTTTGTTATTTTTTTCCTGTGGGTATCCTTTCTTTTATTATTTTTTAATTGATTTTTGCTCTTTTATTTCCTTCTATCTCCTGCTTTGGAATTTAACTTGATTATCCTTTTCCAGTTTCTTGTAATAAGTAATTGATTTTCAACATTTCAAATTGTATAATTTATGCATTGAGACCTAAATATTTTTCTCTGCACTTTAGTTGTACTGTACAAGCTTTATCTTGTTATTCTCCTGAAGATAATATTTCTCTTTTTCTTCATTCCACTCTGAAAATTTTTAACTTTGTTTGGCTTTACAGCAGTTTTTCTTAATGTGTTTAGGTGTTTTCTTTTTCTTTCTCTTGCTTGGATATTATGGAGTTTCTTGAGTTTGTGACACAGTGTCCTTTGTTATTATTACAGCAGTGTCAGACATCATCTATTCAAATATTGCTGTAGCCCAGTTCTTTCTCTCCTCTCCTTCTGGATCTCTGCTCTCACGCATATTACACATCTCCGTTGCATCTCATAGGCACCTCAGGCACTTAAAAATAAATTGTCTGACTTTGTTTCCTGTTTCAACTTCAGTATTTGCTACAGATATATCTTCTGTTCCTTAATCTCCTGTTCTTCTTATTAAACACATAAATCAATTAGATTTATACATTTTTCAGTTCTAGAATTTATTTTTGACTCTATTTAGTATTTTCTTAATCTCTGAGAAAATTCTCTGTATTTCCTACTAGAAGTTTTGTGAAATTTTCATCAATTATATATCTAAATTATATTTCACCTCACCCTTTTTCTCCTTTTCTGAGAAAACTCTAATGACACATATATTAGGTCTTTTGTTGCAGTCCCTCTCCCACAGGTCCCTGAAGTTCTGTACAATTCTTTATTCTATTTTCTCTCTGTTTTTCCAACTGGATACTTTTTATTGCTCTGTCTTCAAGTTCATGTATTCTTTTTTCTGCCTTCTCTGATGTTCAGGCTGCTATTGAAGATTTTTTAAAAAAATTTTAGTTGTTTGCATTTTAAGTTCTAAAATATTCATTTGATTCTTCTTTACATGCTCGATTTATTTTCTGGACTTTCTATTTCATCATTTATTTTAAGCATGTTAATATTTGCTCATTAAAATTTTTTGTGATGGCTGCATTAAAATCCTTGTCAGATAATTCGTATAGCTGCACCATCTTGGTTTTGGCATCTATTGATTATCTTTTCCTGTTCAAGTTGAGATTTTTCTTCCTGTTGTCATGATGAAGGATCTTTCATTGTATTCTGGGAATTTTTGCACATCATGTTTTAAGACTCTGAGTATTATTTAAATTTCATGTTTTAGCAGGCCTGTGCCAACATTACACCAGTGGAAGAAGGTGGGGTGCTGCCTTGTTACTAACGATGGAGGCTATAGTCTTGGTTTTTCACTTGACCTTTTTGATATGCAGAGGTGAATATGGATGCCTTGCTACTCCTGAGCAGAGATGCCAACTTGCTGCCTGGAGGAGATGCCCCTTGTTCTTGCTCCCCTTATAGCTTTTCCTGGCAAGATGGTGATGGGTTATGGCTTGTTACCATTGGATGGTGGTGATGTTTCGAGCTTTCCATTTGGCCTGCTCTGACAGTAGCAAGGAGGGGTAGGAGTGCCTCATTACTGTTGGGGGAGGGGGATGAAAGCCTGGGATCTCTACATGGCCTCCAGCAACTCTGTAGAGCAGAGGCAGGGTTGGTTATTGACTGACAAGGATGAAACACCTAGCTCTTCACTCAGTCTTCTTTTATATGAGACCATTGGAATTTCTTACAGGATTGGCGGTTGGGCTGCAGAATTTTCCATGATAAGGTAATTATTTTCTGAAAACAAATTTTTTTTGGTCTTACTACGTTGCTCCTGTCACTGTTCTTTAGTTAGAAACACAAGACTTTTCTAGGAACCTTTTTTGTGTGCTCCATTGGCATTTGGGGCTAATGGCTTTGCTGGCATCCAGTCTGGGGTATGTGAGGCAAAAGGGAAACCCAACACACTTACAGGTATGCTCTTTCTCAGGTGCTGAAGTCCCTAGTCAGTCTGCCTTTTCCTCTCCGCTATTCAGAGCCTTTATACCTATGACTTGTAGATATTGTCTGGAATTTTTAGCTGAACTCAGCAGGAATTAGGGAATGTGTCTACTTTATCTAGGCCTGACTATTACTTTAAATATTAAAACATACTGTTAACATATTTTTCCACACTCAAGTATCTTATTTATTTTGAGTATATTTTCAGAGGTCTAAATTGATGAATAGGTATGTTATCTTCTCATAAGTACTGTGTGATATCTCTCTGAAAGATGAAATTCTCTACAGTGTCAGCATAATGGCAACCATAAGAACAGAAACTAGAACTGAATGAACCAATTTTATGCAGAGAATTACTCTTTTTTTCCTGATTCTAACTAATAAGTCAAGTAATCTGAGACAACTCCAGGATATCAGAAGTGTGGAGGATACTTTACAGGAAAAAATTAAATGTCTTTAAATAACTTTGAGAGTTGTGGCTAATTTAAGACAATGAATCTGAACTCTGAGACTATGATATTGTGCCATCTGGCCTGGCAGAACACGTGCCAGACTGTGATTGGTTGTTCCACAATGTAGATAATGTCTCTAGCATTGTAGAAGTTAGAAACTTGTGAGATTGTGAAGTGCACTGATAATGAAAATGCTTAAAATTGCTCCAGTCGATGGCAAGTAGGGAAAACTGTGAATCAAATGTTATGCCATTTTTTGAAAAGTGTAGAGAGAAGCAAATATTATTAAAGATGGTCTCCTCTACTGAATGTGGAGAGTGAAATATGTTGAAACTTTTACAGGAGAGGTCAGCAGGAGAGGAGTTAAGGTGTCTTCAAGTCTTATTTAATAAAAAAAGGGATAACGGTGAAAATGTGTTACCTCTGAGTGTCAAATGGTGGCGCCTTCTCCTGTTAGCATTAATAGTGTTCCACAAACAAAACAGAAGAGAATAATAGAGTGAAATATTTGGCAGGACAGAGAGGAAAGTCCAAGGAAGTAAAATAGATGACTAAGGTATTTGAAGAATAAGAGCCTTGTACCAGCAATTGTGGATAGAGGATAGAGCCCAGCCTCAAACTCTCTCACATCAACCATTAGCAAATCAACCTCAAATATATTAAATTTTTGGAACACTGATGTGTATAATCTTTATCTGTTGGATTTGAAAAGATATACTCCTAGGTTGGAATAAGGAATCGATTTTTCTATTTCCAAAGAGATAGTCAATAAACATGCTCTAAAGAAAAGGTAATAATTTTGTTCTTTTATATGCATTTTTTTAAAAAATGTATTTCTCTTGGTAATGATTCTTTTTGAATAGTTCTAGTTATATTGTATCCTCCCTTGGGATTGTAAAATATTTATTGCAGAATATTGACCTTCAACTGAATATTTTTAAGATATTTTAGATTATTCCTCATTTTGTCTGTCCCCTTTTAAGATGTTTTTCTTTTTATTCACTTTCACTCAGTATCAGACTATCTGTCATTTATCATGCTACATTTACTGTGAACTGAATTTCACCAGCCAGTTCTTAATGACTCCTTCTACCTGCAAGACAATGCAATAAATCACAAGGAAACACCCCTATTAAATATATATTTTTATGAAAATTTTGAAAACCATAAATTAAATTTTTTTAAGTCTTAAAATTACAAGCACAAGAGTTCCATTCCCAGATACAACGGAATCAGCACACTCCACCCTGTCTCTCCTACTGAATGCACTGAAAAACCTTGACATAATGCATAGAGCAGCTATTTGGAGATGAACTCTCACCAACCTGGCTGTGAGTTTACCACTACTTTTCCTCCAGTATACCCTGGACTGGACGTAAGGTCACCCAAAACCAAGAAGTTGGCACTAGCAGTAAAGAGATAACTCCAAGAAAAGCCATGTAGTTCTGGCTTAAGGAAAGGAGCCTCCTACATTTAGAAAAAGTGAGAAAATTTCTCCCATGTGTTTTATCTTCTTTCACATGCACACTAGCTCTAAAGCAGTTTGGCTACAGGGATTGTGATGGTAGCAACAGTTGCAGCAGAAGCAGTCACCTGAAATTCTGAGGAAAGAAGCTCTTCCACTCTTATCAGAGAAACTGGAGTCCCAAGAGGACGGATCCAGCTTCCACTGTTTTTTATTTGATTGTTTGTTTTGAGATGGAGTTTCACTCTTGTTGCCCAGGCTAGAGTGTAATGGCATGATCTTGGCTCATCGCAACCTCTGTCTCCTGGGTTCAGGCAATTCTCCTGCCTCAGCCTCCCAAGTAGCTGGGATTATAGGCATCCACCACCACACCCAGCTCATTTTTGTATTTTTAGTAGAGACAGGGTTTCACTGTGTTGACCAAGCTGGTCTTGAACTCTTGACCTCAGGTGATCCACCCACCTCGGCCTCCCTAAGTGGTGGGATTACAGGTGTGAGCCACTGAGCCACCATTGTTTTTATTCTCTCTGTGTTGAGCTGTTTGGCCTTAGATGTGGTTGCATTTTCAGAAAGTACATAGCGAGTGAGTGAATAAAACCATAGCTTTCTGGCCAGAAGACAGACAAATGAGTCCCAGGGAGTTAGAATGTGTTACAGATACCACAGAGAGGTAAAAGCTCAAGATAGCAACCTCATAGCCATTTATGAATTTCTGAGATCACCTCTAAGCTGAATGTATGTAAAGCTAATCTAATGCAGCATGCAAAGTGTTTGAGATTTGAACTAAGAGAGAAACCACTGCCCAGGTTCCAGACTGTCCAATGGGTAGTGCACATGCAGAACACATCCAAATAGCACTTTGAAAAGCCTTTGAAAATGTAACTGAGGTGGACACCACAACCAAAAGAGAAGATTGGTTACAACTTGTAGCTCAAATCCAATCAAGTGGTTAGCCTGCAACAACAAAAACGGTCAACACTCTTTATGTTTAAACAATATCCAGAGCTTCAAATCATAATATACAAAATGTTTAGGATACAATCTTAAATAACCCAACATATTCAGAACCAGTAAAACTGAAATCACACACACACAACACTCAACAGACACCAATTCTGAGAAAGCACAGGTGTTAAAATTATCTGATGGACTTTAAAACAAGTAATTAAAACGCTCTAAGAAGTAAGTTCAAACACATTTGAAATAAATGGAAAGACAGAGTCGCAGCAAAGATTTAGATAGTGTGAGGAAAACCCAAATAGAATCTTTATAACTGAAAAAGTACAGTGACAACAACAAAAACAAACAAACGAACAAAAAACTACTCTTGCTGAATTGACTCAGTAACACAATGGAGATGATAGAGGGAAGAGGCAGTGAACTGGAAGATATATTAGTAGAAATTATCCATCTGAAAAACAGAGAGAAAAAAATATTGAAAGTTATTAGCAGATACTCATGGATCTGATAAGGTAAATTAAAATGGAGACCAGGCCTGAAGAATCCCTTAGCAGGCAAACCTGGTTAGCAATCTAAACCCTGCTTGATTTGCAAACAAATGAAACTTAACTTGAGCTATTTCTTCCAAATGCTTTAAAGAAAAACGGAATTCAATCTCAACTGATCAAAAGCAGCCAACAAACAAAATTATATAGTTAGAGACTTTCCAACAGGATAGACCAAATAAGGCAACTCTATAACTGTAACCAATCAAGCAATTTCTTTATTGTGCTTTTGCATTTTCCCCACAAATATTTGTCTCTGATGCTTTGTCATCAGAACTCAAAACCTCCATTGGGTTGGTGTTCCCCAATTCATGAACTGCTTCTTAAATAATTCTTAAAAATTTTATCATGCCTGAGTTTATCTTTTTTAAAGATCAAAAGATAAAACTGTCATCAAAATCCCAGTAGATAATGTGAAAAATGTATATATTTGAAAAGTAATAGCTGAAAACCTCCCAAATTCGATGAAAGACATAAACCTATAAACTTAAGACGCTCAGCCAAATATAAACTCAAGTGAATCCATGCTCACACATATCCTAGCCCAATAACAAAAACTAAACCAAAAAAAAATATTGATAACAAAACACCAGAGAAAAATGACACTTATAGAAGGCAATTAGAATGATTGCTGATTTCTCATCAGAAACTATGAAGATGAGAGTGAAGTAAAACACCATTTTTAAAGTGCTGAAGAAAAAACCCTCAGTATCCTATATTAAACAGAAACATCCTTCGAAAATGATAATAAAATAAATACAGTTGACAGAAAAATAAGAGAATTTGTAGCCAGGATACCTACTCTAAAAGAATTGCTAGTGCAAGTTAATAAACCAATGAAAATAATACCAGATAAAAATTTGGAATATACAAAGTAGAGAAGCAATACAAATTATAAGTGTCCAGGTGTATTTATTTCTATTTCCATTGTGACAAATCACCATAAACCTTCTGACTTTACACAGCACAAATTTAGTATCTCATACGAGGTCAGTGATCCGGCACAGTGCAACTGGATTCTCTGCTCAGAGATTCACAGGGCTGTAATTGAGCTGGGCTATGGTTAGGGTTATGGTTAATTTGAGGTTGAAGACCTTTTCTTCCAAACGTATTGGTTGTTGGAAGGCAACATCTTCTTCTGTGCTTCCAAACTTATTGGTTGTTGGAAGACAACATTTTCTTCTGATGTTTCCATGTGGACCCCTGCATGTTCAAGCCAACAGTGTTTTGAGTTCTACTTGTGCTTCAAATATCTCTCCCTTCTCTTTCTGTCACCAAAGATCTGCTCTTCTGGCCTTTTATGATTACAGTGGATTCACCTAGATAATCTCCCTCTGAACAACAACTGATTACTAACCTTAATTACATCAGTAAAATCCCTTTTGCTTTTAACATAACAAACATAAAAGTAACACCACAGAGTAGAAATCATGAGGGCTAAAATTCTGCATACCACATTGGGTAAATAAAATATACCATTCTCATTTTAAATTATTTATAATATACTTGAGTTAAAACGTAACGGTAGACAAAGATTTGTGTCTCCTTTCTATAGTGACTACCTTTCTTTTATGATCCATTGAAAATTGCCAATTGCTGTATTGTCTCAGGATATTTACCTAGTATTGAACAAGAATCTTCCATTTCTTAACTGCAGTAATGAAAGTATGTGAAGACTCTCAACTGAGGTGCTATTTTTTTTTTGACAAGTAGCAGAAATCCAAATCTAAAATGTGATAATGAATATAAAAATGTAATTCACCCAGTAATAATTTAGAAGGTAAAATTATTTCAGGGTTAGATAATTCTGTGATTTAACAGAGACCAGGAAACCAAGGTTGATCTTTTGTCCCTTTAATGATCTTAATATGATAGTTACTATAATTATTGTATACATTTGTGGGTTTTTTTTGTGATTTCACTTACTAAAATATAAACTTCAAGAGACCATGTCTGTCTCCCTCATCTTTGAACCTATAGTGACTAGCATAATATCTAGCACAAAGTAGTCATTAAATACGTGTTTGTTGAATGAATGAATAAATAAACTTTTAACTTTTCCTTTAATTCTGCCAAATAACAACTGAGAATTTTTGTAAATACAGAATTCTGTAAATTCTGTACAGAATTTCTGTAAATACTTTAACAACCAGAATGCCTATAATCAAAGTAGGTAATTTACTCTGAAGTTTCTGCTGTGACTTGGTTTTATGTAAAAGATTTATAATTTTCAGATCTTGGTCCAAAGTAGGCATTTGTAAGTTTCAGATTCTCTAAAATAATACTTGCATCCATGACTCTTAGTAATTTCTCCATGCCAGGTATAGTATTATCACTAAAACTAAAGCAGAGATAAATGTGTATAGATGTCTAGATTAGTGAGGGGACAAACAAGTACAAATACTAAATAATAGGAGTTAAAGCAAAGGTACTCCCATGAAGAAGAATCACTAAATTTAGACTTAAAGAAGTCATAACAGGCTTCTTAAAAGAAGAAATATCTGAGCTAAATTTAAAGAAATAAACTGAGAAGATGACAGTGTAATTTATTTATTTTGCTGTGGATGTTTAAGCTGTACAACATTATGCTTTTACATACTTACACATAGTAAAATGGGTATTTCAGTCAAGTAAATTAACATGTTTGTTATCTCACAAAGTACTCTCCCCATTTTTGTGGTAACAGTTTCGAAAATCTCCGCAAATTACCAGTATACAATACAATATTATTAACTATAGTCCTTATACTGTATATTAGATAGGAAATGATATCATTCAGGGAAGTATTTGCTGTGTAAAAACAGGGGGGCATAATACATTCTTTGAAATCTTTCTTCTTAAATATGATGAGTTTATTGTTTTCTAGGTGAGAGATAAGGAAAAAAAATTTAGGAGAATTTAAGTTTCATTTTAAATTAATAGACATGCCAAATAAGTTTCCTATAAAAAACTTCCTATTTTTCTTTTTCACAATACCATTTTCTTCTTCCATTCACACAGAAGTATTTTCATTCCCTTGCTTGTTTTTGTAATATAAATATGTGTGTCTATTTACCATATGTGTATATGTCATATATGTAAATGCATACATTTATGTATTCAAAATATTGTTTTGTAGCTTTTAAATTAAATATAATCTTTATGTTTGTTATACTTGTTTTCTTTCAATATTATGTTTGTACATTTTATTGATCTTGATTTATGTATTAGTTTATTTTAACTTTTACTGTTATATATTATTAGACAGATATACTGTGCTTTATTTGTTTATTCTAATAGTGATATAATTTTGGGTTATTGACAATTTTATCTATTTTACAAACAATGCTTCTGTGCATATATTTTTTGTGCACATAAGCAGAAATTTCTTTAGAAAACATGACCAGGCACAGAATGGCTGAGACTCAGTGTATGAACATGATCAAATTTCCTAGACATTTCTCATTGGTTTCTCTAGTTTGTTCTTGTGATTTCTATGCCCACTTCTAGTATATGAGGGATTTTTTTTTCATATTCTTGCCAAAAATTTGCATTTTCAGAGTCTTAAAATTTTAGGAATCAGCTAAATGTCAAACAGTACATTATTGCTCTTTTAATTTGAATGTTCCTGGTTATCAAAACCATGGTCCAATAATTTGAACAGGGGGAATAAGACTCTTAACTAGGCAATATGTAGTTATAAATGGGTACAGAGGAATTTTCTGCTGAGTGGCTATTCACCCTTGGACTATGTGGGAAAGTTAATAAGAAAGGAATTGGGAAATTTGAAGGAGGGAGAACAGAAAAACTAGTATTTAGAGAACTGAGGTGAGGACATGGTTGTCACAGAAATATGCTGCCTAAGACTGTGGTGACAAGAACACTGGGCTCCACTATGCCATGAGATTAGGGGCTGCCGCCAAAGTATGAGGATAAAACTTTACAACATTGGTTGTTGTGCTAGAAATGTTTCAGCTGTTGAGATGTGCGAGCCAAGACTATCTGTCAAAGCAACTGGTTGAGTGGACATTCACCCTGAACTGCAAAATCAGCCTGTGACTATAGCAATCTTTCTGGGACCTTGGCATGCCTATCCACTCAGAGTTGCATGAAAAAGAGAACACTCAAAAAAAACAAAAAACAAGTCTACTATTTATCTTCCAGTTTGGCAAAGTCCTTCCAGAGTCCTCTATTTGCAGAGCCTAATATCGATCCAGCTGGCATAAGAGTACTATAGTTTGAACAGTCCGGTTTCAGCATCACAAGGCATGATAAACATGGGTGGGTTTGAAGCTGAAAGGAAATAAATTATAACTGGCACAGTCCACCCCTTTGGTCACGCAGTATCAACACATTCCATTCTACAAGAATGTGCACATATATACAACATGAAAATAACTCTGTTTCCACCTAACAAGTTGGATCTCTTCATATAAGTGTTGACGAGCCTACCTGTTCTCCCAAATGAGGAGACATGCAATTCCAACAATTGTATTCATGGCTTCCTCGAATTTAGTTACAGACTCATTGAACATTATCTTACTTAACACTAAATGGTAAAGTTAGCAACTCACAAGCTTGTATAAAGTAATTTAGAAAAAAGGGGAGGAGAAAATATTTTATATGTACATATTAAATATATTCATATTATAAGCAGGGTAAACTATGTAAAGTTTCTATTCTTTTTATTTCTGTCATTGATCCAAGGCCACTATTGTTAATTATTATTGCCTTCTATTCTCCTATGTGTCTTTTGCCTTAAATCTAAACCTCAACAGCTTAGAGTTCCTTACCTCTTGGATGACCGAAACCTTCATTCCTAAAGGGTCTCAATCTTCAATGGTTTTTCTTATTTCAGTTACTGTAGTTTTCTGTGGAACTTTACTAATGAGAAAGGAAATACAGCTACTCAGAGAATCTTCTGACTTTTCGACATAGTCTTCCCATTCCCACTGTTAACAGCAACCCAATTTCCCCTTGGTAATTGGGATCAGTTACTCCAACCAGTAAAGTAGTCCCTTATTTCCCAATTGGTTTACTGGATAAAGGAGCACAGAATGCTTAGGAAAGAGTGTAATATTATAGTACAATAAAAACTTTGTTACATCCCCTTGTGAAAGCATTTACCTCCCAGGAAATGAAGACCCTAAAACAAGCAGAATTCAAGGTTACCAGATCTGGAAGCAAAAATTTGACATGTAAAATAAAGTAAAATAGTGAGAGAAACCTTTTCCACTTCCACCCTTTGATTCTTAGACCCATGTATTTTTGCTCTAGGGAAGACAGAACCATGTAATGGTCTCTGATATAAAACATATACTGCATCCTATAAGACTCTTGTTCTATCTTGTGTTTTCAGGACACTGACTCTTAACTGACACCACAACTCTTATCTTTATTAAGCCATTCCAACCTTCAATGAGGCCAAGCACTTCTGTGTGATAGGGTATATGGAAAGGCCTTTTAATTACATAGGCATAAGCCCATTGCTGCACTTCCTTAGCATTGCAATTAGTTAACTGATTATAAGTGATGCTCTTAATACAATTACATTATTACCGGACGTATTCTGGGATATGCATTTCCCTTTCCTGTGTATAATACTGTGTCAGTATTACCATTCATGGACTTGTGGAATATCTTAACCACCATATGTTACCGTTGAAGCTTCATGACCATTCAATTAATTGCCACTATGGCCACTCTGTTCATTAATCCATTGAGTAATCACTGGAAAACCCTGCCATGATTTGGGCAAGAGGCTTATTGACACCCACACAACATGCCATGTTTTCCACTGCAGGAGGTTTCTGGGTGAGCACTGAAATAGAACATGAATATCTTCACTGTCTACTCATTCTGAGCAGCTCGTGGACACATTTCTTCCCGAGACTTCCCTTTCACCAATTTTCTAATCCTAATCATTTCCATCCATCACTATCCAGCCAAACCAATAGCAAGCATACATGAATCCATTAAAAATCCTATTTCTGGTCATCTTTATTTCAGAAAACATGGGCTACAAAATGTATCACTTGAAAATCTTCCCATTGGGAGTGTTTTTCTTCACTTCAGTGTTTCTGAGCTACACTTTGAGCAGGAAGCAACTGTCCACTTTCAAATGGTAACAGCATATCTTGCAGAGCTGATTATATTTCAAGGTTTTTTTTTCTTCCTCTTTTATCAACTGGTTATAAAAAACAAACTCTCCATGAAACCAAATGCATAAGCTTATATTGAGGAAGAGGAAGGAAAAGTGGAGAAATCAGTGCCCAAGGGAAGTAACTTACTTGTACCGGGAAATTATTTGTGCCTTCCAGACCTGACTAAGCTTCGTCTCTCATATACTATTTCCACCTGACGGATCACGGTGCACATGCCTAATGGTGTGGACGTGTGAATTGTTTAATTTTATGGTCATGGTGAGCAGCTCAGGTCTTATTGTTACTGAAGCCATATGCTTACCTATTCATTCTCTACTGAAGCCCATTAGCAAATCAGGAGCAAAAAACAAAAGGTGTGGGTTTTTCTTCAAGAAACCCAAAGGCTACTCGGAGATTCTCTGTTGGTTCTTGTTAGAGGTTCCGTACAGAACCCTTCTTTGTCATAGACACTTTAGCTATTACGTGGGTCACAACGGCAAAGAGGGATCAGTTTGCACTATAACCTGAACTTGCTTAAGAGCCTTGCCTTG